>NC_143137.1:11609038-11767692 GCF_059928025.1 Delphinapterus leucas | reverse complement strand
TGTGATTCTCATGAGAAAAGGAGACAAAAGGAACTGAACTCTACTTCTGAGGTCTCTCGCACTGGGAGGGAGGGTCATACATCAAAAGTACTCAGTGTATAAAAAGGTGATAAAAATGGGGAAGCACCATGGCGGTGGCCACACTACATAGGTGAGAGAGACAAGGGGAAATGTCCAGCAGCTACCATTAAGAGAGAAATGTTGGGATCAGGGAAGACCTTAAGAAAGGTGTCTGTGGAATATAACGTGTAAAATTTCTCCATCTCCCCTAAAAGAATAAAAATCTATGATATTATCCCAAACGTGTAACCACATTGGTATTTTATTGTTTTTAGGTATGCTTGTTTGGATGCTTTTTAAAATATATGGACATATAGGGCTTCCCTGGTGGCGCAGTGGTTGAGAGTCCGCCTGCTGATGCAGGGGACACGGGTTCGTGCCCTGGTCCGGGAGGATCCCACGTGCCGCGGAGCGGCTGGACCCGTGAGCCACGGCTGCTGGGCCTGCATGTCCGGAGCCTGTGCTCCGCAACGGGAGAGGCCACAACAGTGAGAGGCCCGCGTACCGCAAAAAAAAAAAAAATTATATATATATAGAGAGACATATAGAAACAGGTTCCAAGGCTGCCAGTTCCATTTAGGTTAACCCTGCAAAAGACTTAGTAGTCCTCAATCAACAGAAACTATTATTAGTGCTGATCATGACCTACTAAATTTGTTATTTTGACTCTTCTCCCCCACTACACTTCGTCATATTCATCTCTGCATGCCCATCACCTAAAGCCTCTCTGTAATGATAGGTACTTAACCAATATTTGTAGAATGGATTATCTGAAGGGATTGGGACGATGATGGGTGGAGAGACGGATAGATAGAAGAAAGGATAAATGCTGAGATTGTTCACATCAACCTTATGGGGAAACACCCTAGAATGGTTGGCCATGGAAGGGAAAACGTGTGCTTAGAGTGGGCCTTGTATCTACCCGCTCTGGGACACTCCGTTTGGGAGGGCTCACTGGGGCCCTGTCCTTACCAGTAGGCAGTGGAATCACTAAAAGCTCAGGTTCTAGAACCAGAAGGCCTGGGTTCAAATTCTGGCTCCATCAAAAGATGTATTCACAGTAAAGTTAATGATGTGAAGACTCAGGGCCCCTCGCTTACAGCCTCTTCCAAGGTCCTGTATCTGTATTTCATATGTGTAAGCCTGTACTCTGCTTCTGAAAGAGGTTCCCGATACTATAAAACAAAACTTCCAGATTCCACAAAACCTGGATCCAAAATTGGCTCTACCAGTTACTGGCTACGGGACCTGGGCTCAATATATTTACCTGCTATGTGACTCCATATCCCCACCTGTAAAACGGGATACAACTGGAAACCTACTTTATGGGGTTGTTATGAAGATTAAGTGAGTTAGTATATGTGAGATACTTAGCACAATGTCACGCACACAGTACTTGCTGAATGCGTTGTTGGCTTCTATAACTCCCTTTTTTGGTCTTCCTTAACTTCCTCTTTCTTCCTCTTTTTTTTTTTTTTTGCGGTATGCGGCCCTCTCACTGTTGTGGCCTCTCCCGTTGTGGAGCACAGGCTCCGGGCCCAGTCGCTCCGCGGCATGTGGGATCTTCCCGGACGGGGGCACGAACCCGCATCCCCTGCATCGGCAGGTGGACTCTCAACCACTGCACCACCACGGAAGCCCTCTTTCTTCCTCTTTCATTGGTCATCTCAACTTCCTCTTCCTTCTTTCAGCACTGTCAGGTCCAGGATCACCTTTCTCTTTGCAAATTTAGCCTGTGGCAAACTTGTCCCTAATCCTTAATCCCTTCCCCTTGCACTTGAGCACATTCTCACTGTGAGTCTCCTGAGTGGTTTACAATCTGATTTTATCAGCCTCTATTTGGTTTCTTAAACTACTATACTTGTTCATTACTTAAAAGACATGACAATTTTGGTTTCATTTTTTCCCTTTAGGAGCCATCTGCTAGCTTGGCTTTCTGAACAATAACATGGAGAAGAAGATGGCATTATCCTCAAACTTTTTTTTTTTTAACATCTTTATTGGAGTATAATTGCTTTACAATAGTCTGTTAGTTTCTGCTTTATAACAAAGTGAATCAGCTATACGTACACATATATCCCCATATCTCCTCCCTCTTGCGTCTCCCTCCCACTCTCCCTATCCCCCCCGCTAGGTGGTCATAAAGTACCAAGCTGATCTCCCTGTGCTATGTGGCTGCTTCCCACTAGCTATCTATTTCCCATTTGGTAGTGTATATATGCCCATGCCACTCTCTCACTTCGTCCCAGCTTACCCTTCCCCCTCCCCGTGTCTTCAAGTCCATTCTCTAGTAGGTCTGTGTCTTTATTCCTGTCCTGCCTTTTTTTTTTTTAAGATTTCATATATATGTGTTAGCATATGGTATCTGTTTTTCTCTTTCTGACTAATTTCACTCTGTATGACAGTCTCTAGGTCCATCCACCTCACTTCAAATGACTCAATTTCGTTTCTTTTTATGGCTGAGTAAGACTCCATTGTATATATGTGCCACATCTTCTTTATCCATTCGTCTGTCAGTGGACACTTAGGTTGCTTCCATGCCCTGGCTATTGTAAATAGTGCTGCAATGAACACTGTGGTACATGACTCTTTTTGAATTATGCTTTTCTCAGGGTATATGCCCAGTAGTGGGATTGCTGGGTCGTATGGTAGTTCTATTTTTAGTATCCCCAAACTTTTGTCATAACATTTTGAAAACATTCGTACATACCATCTACAGAACTGTGGCCGCTAATTAGATTCTATCTTGCCCCTGAAATATTCATCTTTTCAGATAAATGTAGCCCCATGAATATTGACATCTCTGTGTCAACTGTGGAACCGACTTGGGACACATAGATTTTTGCCTCATGTATTTGCCTAGTTCCTGATTTTAAGCTAAACCCAGTGAAAACGTAAAAGAAAACATGGTGTTGCAAGGTTTGCCTGACATTCTTCATCTCCATCCAGATCTTTTCTTTTAAAGGAAGTTTTTTTGTATACACATTTATTTATTTATTTTTGGCTGAGTTGGGTCTTTGTTGCTGCTCGCGGGCTTTCTCTAGTTGCGGCGAGTGAGGGCTACTCTTCGTTGCGGCGTGCGGGCTTCTCGTTGTGGAGGCTTCTCTTGTTGCAGAGCACAGGCTTTAGGAGTGCAGGCTTCAGCAGTTGTGGCTCACGGGTCTAGAGTACAGGCTCAGTAGCTGTGGTGCATGGGCTTGGTTGCTCTGCAGCATGTGGGATCTTTCCGGACCAGGGCTCGGACCCATGTCCCCTGCATTGGCAGGTGGATTCTTAACCACCGTGCCACCAGGGAAGTCCTCCATCCAGATCTTCTATGCAGTTTGGGTAGCAGTTGAGGAAACTATGCTGTAATGATTAATTGGCTTAATGGCTCTCAAACCACATCACTTTCCAGAACAGATATCCATTGCTGCTTACATCAGAATTATTTAACCAATGTCTGAAAACGTTCAAATCAGGCTAACATACCCAGGAGTCCTATAATCAAACATATGTGATGGAATGAAAGACAAATGATGGTCATTCATACTGGTCCTTAAGTCATCCTCACCATGTTCCATTATTCCATGACCATCATTTTCTATGATGTCCTTGACCAATATGCGACCATCACTTTAAAAAAATAATAATTTTTAGGGCTTCCCTGGTGGCGCAGTGGTTGAGAATCTGCCTGCCAATGCAGGGGACAAGGGTTTGAGCCCTGGTCTGGGAAGATCCCACATGCCGCGGAGCAACGAGGCCCGTGAGTCACAACTACTGAGCCTGTGCATCTGGAGCCTGTGCTCTGCAACAAGAGAGGCCGCGATAGTGAGAGGCCCGCGCAACGTGATGAAGAGTGGCCCCCACTTGCTGCAACTAGAGAAAGCCCTCGCACAGAAACGAAGACCCAACGCAGCCAAAAATTAATTAATTTTTAAAAAAAGATAGCCCCTCCCCCTACACTGTTTCATTTAAAAAATAATAATTTTTAAACTAAAATAGAGGTAAATATCATTATGTAGTGCCTTTCAAAATTATGCTCAATAGGCAATAATCTGTCTTACATCCCAGGACTTGACCGCATCATAAAGTAACACTGAAACATCCTGAAGCCCAGAGAAATAGCACTGAGAATTCAGCCCAAGGTGCCTAAGTGGTATGTCTTCTCCACTCTTCATCAGCCCTTCCCAGGTGAAATGTCTGCTGTATCATGTGTTTAGAAACCGATTTCAACGCAAGGTTTCAAATATACCAATTCACCAATATGAATTCCAACCCTTTCAACATATATTATCCCTTTCCAAACACCAGCTGTATTAGGGTTCTCAAAGAAGAAACAAAACCAACAGGGTGTATATATATAAAAAGAGAGATTTTTCTAAGGAACTGAATCAGGTAATTGTAGAGACTGGCTAGTTTGAAATCTACAGGGCAGGCCAGCACACTGAAGACCCAGGGAAGAGTTGGTGTTGCAGATCAAGTC
Source organism: Delphinapterus leucas (assembly GCF_059928025.1). Lineage (NCBI taxonomy): Eukaryota > Metazoa > Chordata > Mammalia > Artiodactyla > Monodontidae > Delphinapterus > Delphinapterus leucas. The sequence goes on along the minus strand of NC_143137.1, from coordinate 11,763,167 downwards.
TGATGGCATTCTGGAGGCAGAATTTCCTCTTCGTTGGGGACCTTAGTCGTTTCTCTAAAGGCTTTCACCTGAGTGGATGAGACCCACCCACATTAAGGAGGGTTATCAGCTTTACTCAATGTCTATTGATTTAAAAATAGCTCACAGTGACATCTAGACTTGTACTTAACCCAAAACTAGGTACCATGGTCTAGCCAAGTTGACATACAAAATAATCCATCAAATTAGCCGTGACCTGCACAATACATAAGATTTGTCATGTGCACTGAAGGTTCTGAAAACTGCAGTTCCCTGCTGCCCTATGGGAGAACACAGATTCAATAGATTCTCTCAACCCACTGTCAGCTGCACCTTTTGGAGCACTGCCTTGAGAATATGCTAGAGGTGTGTCCTCAAGGATGTGGCTAGTCCTTCAAAGGGAGTTAAACCGCAGCAAGGAGCTCTTCCTGGATTTTCCCACATGGACACTTCCTAGATTCTTTTGCCTTACTTCACTGATCTCAGCTACCATGTCCCTCTGATGAAAATTATTCAAGTAAATAAGAGAAGAAGCAGGTGTAAAGAAAATTACAACCCTGGAGAATGTTTATGAAGGAGGGCCACTGTGACCAGGGCGAGGTGGAATGAAAGCATTGTTCTTGAGTACATGGAAAGGAAACAAAGAAGAAAGCATGTGATCACAATAATAGCTGAAGTTATAAGTGAGGAATGACATGAATAATGTCAGGTGCAAACGAATGAGAAGGGAAATGAAGGGGTAGAATAAGCAGGCAGAGCAATGAATAAAGATACATTCAGGGACTTCCCTGGTGGCACAGTGGTTAAGATTCCACCTGCCAATGAAGAGGACACGGGTTTGAGCCCTGGTCTGGGAAGATCCCACATGCCGCGGAGCAACTAATCCCGTGCGCCACAACTACTGAGCCTGAGTTCTAGAGGCCACGAGCCACAACTACTGAAGCCCACCTGCCTAGAGCCCGTGCTCCGCAACAAGAGAAGCCACCACAATGAGAAGCCCACGCACCGCAACGAAGAGTAGCCTCCACTTGCCGCAACTAGAGAAAGCCCGCACACAGCAACGAAGACCCAACACAGCCAAAAATAAATTAACTTAAAAAAGAAAAGTAAGCATTTGTACACACACACACACACACACACACACACACACCAAAAAAAGGCAGGATAGGAGGGTTTGTGGGTGGAGCCCAAGTGAGAAGACCAGAAGTGGAGTCCGGCTGCCTGACATAGCTTTGCTTCTTCTCTCCAGAAAATGCGATCATACCAGGGAAGGCTCAAGTTGTGTCAGAGGAGAATATATGCCCTTCTGACGCGGAATCGTACCCCTCCACTGGTTATGAAGTTTGTGTCACACGCATTGTCATCATACTCTGATCTGGAAAGTCTGCTATCCCTGCGTTTGTAGGCATCTGTGTGGACAGTAAAATAAACTTCCTACTGACTTCGCACTGTCCTACCTGTGCTCTTTCCCCAAAACTTAGTCCTGTATCTGCTTAGACACCCCAGGGTTCTAAGGCACTGGAATTTCAAGAAACCTTCTCAGATATAACACATGAGCATTCACTCCCTAGCAAATGAGGATAAAGAGAAGACAGGAATTATTCTCACCATTTAACATAGGAGGGGAAATGTCCAGAGAGAGAGAACTGTCCCTAGGGCTAAAATCAAGGGTAGAACTGAGCAACGGTTCTAAGTTTCCCTCCTGTTTCAGTCCAGTTATATCCTGCTGCCCCTCTCAGTTATCTGAAAGTTCAACTCATCTGAAGTCCTAAAATTATCACATCTTATTCCTCTTCAACTGGTGGCAGGGAAAAGACTCACAGAAGTTCAGGTTTGCTAGGCTCCTAACCATGATGTCCCTTCCCTGTGCCCATGCTCTTTCCTCACAATAAGACAAAACTCAGAAAGCAAGGTGATACCAATTGTTAGCAGGCAATGAGGGGTTATGAGGACCATTCGGCGCTGCTAGTGGGAGTGTGTAAGTAGGTGCAGCCATCTGGAGAACCACCTGGCGTTACCTTAATTATGTACATACCTTCTGACCCAGCACTCCCACAACCAGAAGTGATGGTAAGAGAGACCATTTTGATCCCTGGGCCAATCTATTCTAGCTATCAAAGACAAAGTACCGCTGAATGGCCGTTTCCAAACACATGCCACATCTTGAAGGACATCACCATACCCCTAAAGAATATGACTGCCAAGTCATTTCCTTAGCTGCTCATTTATGAGATTTTTTTCCTGGCACGCCATAGGGCCAGTAGTTTCCTGATAATGCAATTAATTTGAGAAATCAGTACATACCTTGATCATGTGTCCCTTGCGGCAACTTTCATTTAAAAAAATGATTCCATTTATCTAAGGAGATGTTAGATGGGTCTAGAAATCAGATACTCTGTGAGCTCTCAGACAGTGATGCTGGCTAAGACACTGCAGGCAGGAAAGAGATCCATATCTAGAATATGTATCATTCTCCGTAAACACAAGATACTGCCCGCTCAAGAGTCAAAAGGATCCAGTATAATCATTATTCTATCAAATGGTCCCTTGAGAGATGGTACTCAATTAACGGTCTCAGTATTTAGTCTGCTTTTGAAAGGTCGGCAGCTGCAACATTTAAATCACTTATGGTAGGAAGTGTATTTTTTTAATTTTAGCATATATTTTTTATTAAAGTATAGTTGATTTACAGTATCATGTAGGTTTCGGGTGTACAGCACAGAGATTCAGTTATATCTATTCTTTTTCAGATGCTTTTCCTTTACAGGTTATTACATAATATTGAGGATAGTTCCCTGTGTGATTTTAGCATACACTTTAACATCGCAGGGCATGAGTCAATGTCAATGGCAGTGATAGGACGTGCATATTTAGTAAAAATCCCCACCTCATTAGCCAGCACACAAGCACTGGAGCAGCAGAGGACAAGAGCTGGCTGACATCCATAGAACAGGTCATCCTACCCTCTAATTGTTCGACGTCTGCTCTGTGTCAGATCCTTTCTTACAAGCACTAACGTGAGACACCAAGAACCAAGCATTCTGTGTTCACATCCACTGGTTCTTTTGATGGCTCTCCTCCAGACCTGCTGGGTCAAATATTCTAACCTTGTTCCTACCAGGCCCTGGACCAACCAGCCAAGAGATTTACCACTGCTCAAGAGTCCATGGTATATCTTTACTTCAAGTCACTTTTCCTTCCATACAAAATTGATGACCGGGTATACTGCTTGTAGCTTTGCCCACCGAGAATATTCTCCCCCAGCTGTTTTTCTAGAGTACCCCAAGTGAAGTTCAGGTGTGCCAACCGTCTACCTTTAGCTCACAAAAACAAACGGAGCCAACTCATCTGTGAAGCACACCTGGGTTTATTTCCTCCGAAACCTGAAACCTAGGAACTGCCCCCCCCCGTGAGGCTGTAGGTCCAATCTGAAGGGGGGTGTAAGTGCAGCCAAAGTAGTTGACATGGGGTATGAACCACGTTTTTCTGTACCATAAGCCCTCTGGAGCCAGCTGGGTCCAATTTCAACTGTGCTATTTCCATTGTATGAAGGATTGCTGCTGTGCCCACTCAAGTATCCAATTTGTGGGCCTCCCAATGCCTAAGTCACAATAGGGAACTCTGGTTTCTTGGTGTTTCCTGATCAGGTATTGGGTCTCTATAATGCCCAAGTGCGCCTTTTAAAATAATTAGTTTTCTGCTGCAGAGAGTATAGGTTTGCTCCAGAATGCTGTCGGTCTGCTCTGCAGCTCTCCTGAGGCTTAGCAGAGACTACACTCAGAGTCCTTAATCTACCATGGATCTCTCTAGCACCACAGGTTCTACCAAGCAGTACGGCCAAAATAAAGGATTTATATTAGCTCGGGCAGCCGTAACAAAATACCATAGACTGAGTGGGTTAAACGACAGAAATTTATTTTCTCACAGTTCTGGAGGCTAGAAGTCTGAGATCAGGGTGCCAGCATGACCAGGTTCTAGTGAGGGCTCTCTTCCTGCACTGCAGCCACCTTCCCGCTAGCACATTTTCTTTTTTTTTTTTAAACTGTTTTACTGAAGGGTATGTCTTCTGGGCTTTCTCAAGCAGCCACGTCTCCTGATTCTCTGGCCTTATATGATATATCCATTCTGACATGTCCACCTCCCGGAGTCTTTTTTTTTTTTTGGCTGCATTGGGTCTTCACTGCTGCATGCGGGCTTTCTCTAGTTGCAGTGAGTGGGGGCTACTCTTTGTTGTGGTGCGCGAGTTTCTCATTGGGGTGGTTTCTCTTGTTGCGGAGCACGGGCTCTAGAGCCCAGGCTCAGTAGCTGTGGCACACGGGCTCAGTAGCTGTGGCACACGGGCTCAGTAGTTGTGGCTTGCGGGCTCTAGAGCACAGGCTCAGTAGTTGCGGCGCACGGGCTTAATTGCTCCGCTGCATGTGCGATCTGCCCGGACCAGGGCTCGAACCCATGTCCCCTGCATTGGCAGGCGGATTCTTAACCACTGCACCAGGGAAGCCCCTCCCAGGGTCTTCTGAATCCTTCGCAGATACTCTGGCCAGACAGTTGGACCGTATCCACATAATCTTCTCTAAGTCACCACATCTCCAGACTTCAAGGAGCCATACCAGCAGAATATCAAACTGCTTACAAGTATCTTTGCCAGAGGGCCTCTATGGTAGGCAGCTTCCAAGATCCCCAATGATCCCTGCCTCATGGTATTCATGCCTTTGTGTAATCCCCTTCACTTGAGAGTGGGCAGGAACTATGTCTTGCTTCTAACTAGTAGAACATAGCAAAGGTGATGAGATGTCAGTTATCATATCAACAAAGGTCACATAAGATAGAGATTTCAACCTTGCTAATAGACTCTCTCCCTTGCTGAGTTGATGAAGCAAGCTGCCATTATGGAAAGGCCCACATGGCAAGGAACTGAGCATAACCTCTAACCAATAGCCTGGAAGGAACTAAGGCCCTCTGTCCAACAACTCACAAGGAACTGAATCCTGCCATCAACTACACATGCTTGAATACAGATATTTCCATAATTGAGCCTTTGGACGAGAACTGAGTCCTGACTGACACTTTGATTGCAGCCTATGAAAGATCCTAAAGCAGAGGATCTACCTAAGCTGTGCCCAGGATTCCTGACCCACAGAAGCTGTGAGATAATAAATGTGTGTGTTTTTTAAAGCCATGACATGTGTGGTAATTTGTAATGCAGCAATAGATACCACACCCTCTATGTCAATAAACTCTAACCTTATACCCTGTCTTCTGTGGTACAAGACAGTTAAAAGCATTTCCACACATGTTCTCCTCATTCCTGCTGGTAGATGCTGTCAGCACTGATAAGTAATCCCCTTCCCAGAACAGAGACAGTCCTTCTTTGCTTGGGCCAAGCTGATACTGACTCTACAGTTATTGGCTAAAAGCAACGAAGAGATGTAGAGGTAGATTTCAAGAGGAACGAGGCGAAAACATCCATCTCAGGTGCATAGTCTCTAGGCAAAAGGAGTCTGCTCTTTTCTAGCAACGTTCAGAGGTTCAGGGTTACCTTGGGGTAAATGTTCTCATTTGCATCTACCCAAATCTCTCCATCCCAAGTCTTAGAATCCATTCACTCCTTGTGAGTATCCTGACTTTATCATAGGAATCGTGCTAGGGTTGTGAATCCAGTTCTTTTAAAATCTGCAACCATGACAATAAAATCTTGGGCCTGATTTTCAGTATACCTGATTTTCATTAGGTGTACTGAAAATTGCAAGAGATGAGGATCTCTTTAAACTGCTCTGAACGCTTTCTGACTTTGAAATCATATGCTGAATTAATCATCAACTTTCTTGACCCTGTCACTTCTTCTAGGTTCCTATGATCAGTAACTACAGGCCAGGACTTCCCTGGTGGTGAGGTGGTTAAAAATCTGCCTTCCAATGCAGGGGACGCACGTTCGATCCCTGGTCGGGGAACTAGGATCCCACATGCCGCGGGGCAACCAAACCCACATTTTCTAGAGCCCGCATGCCACAACTAGAGAATCCGTGTGCCGCAACTACTGAGCCCGCGTGCTCTGGAGCCCGTGCACCACAACTAGAGAGAAGCCTGTGCGCCACAATGAAGAGCCCCACATGCCTCAACTAAGACCCCACGCAGCCAAATAAATATTTAAAAAAATAATAACTACAGGCATCCAATGCCACACCCTTACAATTATCCTCATCCACATGTTATTCAAACACTACCTATACAGCATCCCAACCTCCCAAAAGTTAAAGTCCAAATATTTTAATGCTACAGTAGGCCAGGAACTATCTTCATCTCATTTAATACTGACAGTGGAGTTCTTGTTGCCCTATAGCAGGTGGATTGATACAACTCTGGAATCTCACCTTAAGTGAGGAACTGAGACATGAAATAGGAGGAAGAAAATACAGAGTGAGCTGATGAACACGTTTCAACTGTGGACAACTGGAACCCAAGTATGCTCGCATCGCTGAAGTTGTCCCACTTGAAGAACAAAGAGTTGGGCTCTTTTTCCATTGGCTCCCCTCCACTGTTGGCTGATAGCTGTTTTCCCAGAGCATTAACTCCCAGGCACACTGTGCCCCTGCATTCCAAGAGATCCTCCAAGGGTCAAGTTGCAGGTATCTGCAGCAAGAAGCCTTAGAGTTACTGCCAGTGTCTTGTCCATATCCCTCGGATCCTACCATTTCTGTATGTGCTGAACGATTCCATCCACCATTATCTGTATATGTAGGGGAAACTCAGTTTTTCACCTGTGTAGGGAAAAATCCAGACGTTTCCTCCTCTGTTTTTCTCCTGTGCGTCTCCTTTATTTTTACACTCCTACCACACTCACACGGAACGCTTCTGTCACCAAACGTGCGGGGGTTTCCCCACACCAAGCAATTCTCTGTGACACCAGCTGGGTGTCCTACAATTCAACTTAATACTGACACCACCTACTCAGAGATAGAATCCCATCTCACAGGTTAAGGGATCAGTTCCACAAGATTCTCCCACCCCCAACTTCAGATGCCAATCACAAGCCCATGTTGCCACCTGTGCTTCTGACTGATCTATAAATCAGAGGTTCAATTACTTTGCTGGAGCAGCTCACAGAACTTAGGAAAACAGTTTACTTATGTTTACTGGTTTATTATAAAAGGATATGATAAAGGATATAGATGAACATCCAGACGCAAGAGATGTGCAGAGCAAGGTATGTGGAAAGGGGTGCAGAGCCCTCTCCAGGGACCACTCCCCCAGCACCTCAAGTGATCACCAACCTGAAAGCTCTCCAGACCCTATCTTTGTGGGTTTTCATGGTGGTATCATTACATGGGCACAATTGATTAAATCATTGGCCACTGGCTATTGACTCAACTTCCAACCCCTCTCCCCTCTCCAGAGGTCATGGCAGGTGGGACTGAAAGGGCAAGAACTACGGACGAAGACCAAATATATTATATATGAGAAATGCATTTTCATCTAAATGACCAAATATATTTTCCTTCTAAATCACAGTATTACAATCTGTATCTCTGTGCTGGTAGGTTTTTTCCAGAAATACAGAAGACCACTCCGCCCACACACACGGCAGCCTGGAAGGGCCGGGTGGGAATGCGAACTCTAACAACCCCGAGGAGCAACCTCCAACCAGTGACCGATGGAAACTGACACAGATCACCTGTGCTCTTAAGCCTCTCTGGGGGAATCATAATTATGAGCGCCCGCCCTCAGGATTAAGCGTCTGTCTTCCACTGTGGTAACTGGCTTCATAATGACCCTTTATTACATTCCTCTGACTATATTAATAATCACACTCCCTTGCCTATGTTCCCTAAATTTTCCAGAAAGCTAAAAAATACTTCCATTCAAATCTTCATCTCAAAGTCCGCCCGTGGGGGAACATAAACTAAGGTAAACATTTCACTGTGTTAAAGAACAGTGATGGATGAGGACAGATGACTAGAAGACCAACAGCAACTCCTAGGAAGGAAGGGAAGAGAAAGAAAACTGTTGCATCACATCAGACAGTTCTGCCATAAAATGGTTCCAAAACATTTTGACATGACTCTTTTGGTATAGCCACTGGAGCTAAGGTCACATTTTTATGGGACCTAACAACAAAACAAAAATAAAACACTAAAATTTTAGTCATTTATTAGGGTCAGCAATGGGGTGAGGGTTAAGAGGAGAAATCATTTTGAAGAAAAACTATGTAAAACCTGGAGCCAAATAGTTACCCAAAGCGTACACATTAAAAGGGCCACAAATCACAGAAACGAAATACCTGCAATACCCAACAATATCAGAACCACGCAAGAATTCTAGTTCTGGACCGGGAAGCCAGGGGTCCAGGAAACGAGTGACGTAAATGCTATAAAACTGCTAGACAGGGACAGGTGACTACTGAGGCGGGAGAGACTCCCGGGATCAAGATGAAACTCCAAACCCAAACTGTGAAACACATATAGGAACTAATCACCAGGGAGTTCCCTGGTGGTCTAGTGGTTAGGACTCAGCCCTTTCACTGCAGAGGCCCAGGTTCAATCCCTGGCGGGGGAACTGAGATCCTGCAAGCCACATGGTGCAGCCAAAATAAAAACAAAAAACAGAACAAAACAAAAAACCTAATCATAGGGCATACAGTTTCAGTTAAGCGAGATGAATAAACTCTACAGACTTCCTGTTCAAATTATATCTGTAGTCAACAATACTACACGGTACACTTAAACATTAGTTAAGAGGGTACATCTCAAGCATTCTTGCCACAATAAAATTAATTTTTTTAAAAAAGAAATCAAATCAACCTATTATTAAACTAACAGAACTATCTTGAAAGAGGCAGAGTTTTCTAAAGAGGCAGAAATGAAACAATAAGTGCTAAACAGGAAAAACAACCAATTAGAAACCTTGCAAATACATATATGTACTCACCGAAGTTTTCAAAGTGCAAATAAAAGGAACTGTGAAGTTGACTCAATAAATTAAATATTTGTAAATTAAAAGACAGTGTTGAAGAATTCATGTAGTGCTAGAGAAGAGCTCTGTAAGTGTATCAATTTATGCCTTTTGCTCCAGCACCCTGTCCAATTTAGCGTTTGTCCCATATTTTAATTTTTTGACTATTTGCATTAAAACATGCCAGGATGGGCTGAGTACTTTCACTTTGTATTCCGACTTCTGCCAAGGTCTTCTGGGCATAAGTCATAGTAGAATGTGAGATGTTCCACTGAAAACCCAGCCGGCTATTCCCTACAGTTTCCAGAAATAGCGGGACTAATACCTCTTTTTAAAGGACAATATCCAGGGAACTTACTTCGAAAACAAAGTGTACTCATAAATGAGTGGCTTGGGACCACTGGCTCCTTCCAGCCTTGAGTGGCAGTAGGAAAGAAAACAACGCTGCTGCTCTTGCCATCTCCACCGGGCAGAGCATGGCTCATGCCGCGGGATGAGATTTGCAAGCGGGCTTCAGGCCACCAGTTGGTGAGAACAGCAGGGGGGCAATGAGAAATTATAGCTTAGGTGCAAAGTGCACAGGAAACAGAAGCTGCGCAGTTCTGCCATGGAGCAAGTAGAGAGGCGTCTGAATGTTCCTGCTATGGTACTTATGTCATTTTTCTGTCCAGTATAAATCTACGAGTACTTATTTGTTTTATTATTGGACTTTTTTTTTTTTTTTTTTGGTACGCGGGCCTCTCACTGTTGTGGCCCCTCCCGTTGCGGAGCACAGGCTCCGGACGCGCAGGCCCAGCGGCCACGGCTCACAGGCCCAGCCGCTCCGCGGCATGTGGGATTTTCCCGGACCAGGGCACGAACCCGCGTCCCCTGCATCGGCAGGTGGACTCTCAACCACTGCGCCACCAGGGAAGCCCCACCCTTGACTTTTTTTGCAATAAACCTTTTGGCATAATGAGCTCAAGGAAACAAGGTGTATGGTAATAAAAAATTAAGTACTGAATTTTTATTTCTCAAGAAAGTTGATAATGAATACGTTTGTTGTCATGTACCATCTATTGCGGGGGCTATAATAGTATCACTGGTCACATGAAAAACACAGACCTAAATCTGCTGCCAGAGCATCAGCATCTACTACAAAAGTTAGTTGTTACTTTGAAAGGACTATTGACATGAGTGTACAAGTGGAGAAGGTACTTTTTTTTTTTTTTTTTTTTTGCGGTACACAGTTCTCTCACGGTTGTGGCCTCTCCCGTTGCGGAGCACAGGCTCTGGACGCGCAGGCTCAGCAGCCATGGCTCACGGGCTCAGTTGCTCCGTGGCATGTGGGATCTTCCCGGACCGGGGCACGAACCCGTGTCCCCTGCATCGGCAGGCGGACTCTCAACCACTGCGCCACCAGGAAGCCCCGAGCAGGTACATTTCATTCATAGCACTCAGGAGACCATGACCTTTCAATTTTGGTCATATACCTTTAGTTAGATTAAACTAAGCAAAAAGGAGAGAAGACCAAATAACTAAAATCAGAAATGAAAGAGGAGGCATTACAACTCTTACCAAGAAATTAAAAAGACTGTAAGAGACTACTGTGAACAGTTATATGCCAACAAATTAGATAACCTAGAAAAAATGGATAAATTTCTAGAACCATACAGCCTACCAAGACTGAAACATGAAGAAACAGAAAATCTGAACAGACCAGTAACAAATAAAGAGACTGAATCAGTAATCAAAAACCTCCCAACAGGGCTTCCCTGGTGGCGCAGTGGTTGAGAGTCCGCCTGCCGATGCAGGGGACGCGGGTTCGTGCCCCGGTCCGGGAAGATCCCACATGCCGCAGAGCGGCTGGGCCCGTGAGCCATGGCCGCTGGGCCTGCATGTCCGGAGCCTGTGCTCCTCAACGGGAGAGGCCACAACAGTGAGAGGCCCGCGTATCGCAAAAAAACAAAAAAACAAAAAAACCTCCCAACAAAGAAAAGGCCAGAACCAAATGGCTTCACTGGTGATCTCTACCACACTTTTAAACAAGAATCTTTTTAAAACTCTTCCAAAAAATTAAGAGGAGGGAACACTTCCAAACTCATTTCATGAGGCTAGCCATTACTCTAAAGTTAGGCAAAGACACCACCAGAAAAGAAAACTATAGGGCAGTATCTCTGATGAACACAGATACAAAAATCCTCAACAAAATACTAGCAAACCAAATTCAACAACACAGTAAAAGGATTATACACCATGCTCAAGTGGATTTATTCCTGGGATGCAAGGATGGTTCAACATATGCAAACCAATAAATGAACTACACCACATTAACAGAATGAAGGATAAAAACACACAATCATCTCAATAGATGCAGAAAAAGCATTTGACAAAATTCAACACTCATTCATGATAAAAACGTTCAAAGAACTAGGTATAGAAAAAATGTATTGCAACATAATAAAGGTCACACATGACAAGCTCACAGCTAACATCACACTCAATGGTAAAAAACTGAAAGTTTTTCCTCTAAGATCAGGAATAATATAATGCAAGAATGCTCACTCTTGCCACTTCTATTCAACATAGTACTGGAAGTCCTAGCCAGAGCAACTAGGCAAGAAATAAAAGGCATCCAAATGGGAAAGGAAGCAGTAAAATTCCTTTAGTAAGGTTTACATTTTCAACTGCAAGTTTTATGTGCATGTACCAAAAAGGAACTGAAAGCTCTTAATGTGTTGGGTCCATTAGCAGAAGAAAAAATTCCCAGTAACGTGATCTCAGTTTTATCAGTCTTTCAAATAGAAAATTTGGTTATTTCAAATAATAGTTAGATTGTGTTCATCTGATCCATGAAATAAAATGAAAGCTTTTGGAAGTTCTTTCTGTTGAAGGTGAAATAGCTGACATTCTGGTGTGTGCTATTCAAACTCATTTAAAAAGGTAAAACACTGAAGAGAACAACTATTTGTTTGGTAGCCAATAATAGGAACACAAATTTTAGTAGAGCCCATTGTCACATTAACACTAATGTTCTCGGGCTTCCCTGGTGGCGCAGTGGTTGAGAATCTGCCTGCCAATGCAGGGGACATGGGTTCGAGCCCTGGTCTGGGAAGATCCCACATGCCGCGGAGCAACTGGGCCCGTGAGCCACAATTACTGAGCCTGCGTGTCTGGAGCCTGTGCTCCGCAACAAGAGAGGCAGTGATAGTGAGAGGCCCGCGCACCGCGATGAAGAGTGGCCCCCGCTTGCCACAACTAGAGAAAGCCCTCGCACAGAAACGAAGACCCAACACAGCCATAAATAAATTAATTAATTTTAAAAAACATTTTAAAAAAAACTAATATTCTCAATAAATTAAGAAACCTGTGAAGCAGAAAGATAATTATAATTTGGTACAAATATAATTCAAATAGCTTTCAAACAAGCTGAGATACTTCACCAATCAAAATAGAAGCTGTAGTTGATAAGCTTTGCAAACATTTCTACATAAGCAGAGTTTATATAACTTACAAAACTTTAAAGACTAAAAATTTGGGCTTCCCTGGTGGTGCAGTGGTTAAGAATCAGCCTGCCAAGGCAGGGGACATGGGTTCGAGCCCTGGTCCAGGAAGACCCCACACGCCCATGCCATGAAGCAACTAAGCCCATGTGCCACAACTACTGAGCCTGCACTCTAGAGCCCGCAAACCACAACTACTGAGCCTGTGTGCCACAACTACTGAAGCCTGCGTGCCTAGGGCCCGTGCTCCACAACAAGAGAAGCCACCATAATGCTGAAGCCCGCGCACTGCATGGAAGAGTAGCCCCTGCTCACAGCAACTAGAGAAAGCCTGTGTGCAGCAACGAAGACCCAATGCAGCCAAAAATAAATAAATAAATAAATAAATTTATTTTTTTTAAAAAGACTAAAAATTTATATGATGAATCTCAGATATCAAAAAATACTTCAGCATGGCAATATAGAATTTCTCCTTTTTTTTTTTTTTTTTTTTTTCTTTTTTTGCGGTATGCGGGCCTCTCACTGTTGTGGCCTCTCCCGTTGTGGAGCACAGGCTCAGCGGCCATGGCTCACGGGCCCAGCCACTCTGCAGCATGTGGGATCGTCCCAGACCCAGGCACGAACCCGTGTCCCCTGCATCGGCAGGTGCACCCTCAACCACTGCGCCACCAGGGAAGCCCAATTTCTCCTTTTGCTTCTTCTCATCAGTCATACTTTAGATACGTTTGAATCTTTGATGAACTACTTAATAAGTGAACCTAAGTTGCCTACAATTATGTTGAATGTTTTGGTAAGCAGTTCCTGTAAATTTTGATTACTTTTGTGGAAAATATACACTGTATAATCAAAAGATTAAACAAATGGAGCAAAAAATGTTTCAGCCTATAAAGGTTTTAGTAAATTACAATGATTGAAACGCAACTTAAAAATAGGAAAACACTGACATTTAACCCTACAAAACTAAGGGAAAAAACCTAAAAACTAAACCATGTGTACTCAATGGTACAGAAGATTTAATTTCAAAATATAAAAATTATTCTTTAGAATATCTCAACTTCTAAAAAGAATATTTAATAGAGTTAATATTTTTGATTGGGTAAATGTATATTCACCCAATGAAATAAAATAAATACCCTCAGTGAAATAAAATTAAGAAATGGAATCATGCAGAATTTGCATTTTGTGGAATATTCAAAGAATTATGGACAGAAAAAAAAGTATTTGAGTTTTGTCTTATAAAATATTTTGAAGAAAACCTTTCTGAATGGAAGATAAAATATTTACATAATTCAGTACCAAAAAAGTTGGAATTGAGAATATCCTCCCTTTAACAGAATTTGCTAATGCTCAGCATGTACTAATTATCTCAGCATCTACAAAGACTGTTTTCTTAATATTCAGAGGAAAACCAATTGAAGGTGTCAACAATTTCATATGTATTAGCCATAAAATGCAACTTCAAATAATATTGCAGGCAATTTTATGACGATAAGAGAGATAAAAAGATACTGAAATATATATTATTCAGAAAAATACCAGTGACATAGTATTAGAAATATATATGACTAATAAGTTCATTAAAGTACATGAATATACAACAGGAAAATTGTTTATGTTATTTTTAGTGTTCAGTGAATCAATACAAGGAAGTAGTTTTTGTTTTGCTTTAGAGATCAAGGATAGGTAGTTTTTAGAAAGACTTTTTTTAAACACTTTTTGGGACTTCCCTGGTGGCACAGTGGTTAAGAATCCACCTGCCAAGACAGGGGACACGGGTTTGAGGCCTGGTCCAGGAAGATCCCACATGCCATGGAGCAACTAAGCCCGTGTGCCACAACTACTGAGCCTGAGCGCTTAGTCCACGAGCCACAACTACTGAGCCCATGTGCCACAACTACTGAAGCCCGCGCACCTAGAGCCTGTGCTCCGCAACAGGAGGAGCCACCGCAATGAGAAGCCCATGCACCACAATGAAAAGTAGCCCCCGCTCGCTGGAACTAGAGAAAGCCCACGCACAGCAACAAAGACCCAATGCAGCCAAAAATATAAACTAATTAATTAATTAATTAATTTTTTAAAAAGTCTGAGAGACAGTTTTAAAGATATTATTGCTGAAAGTTTTCCAGTTTTTAAAAATATATAAAATATCATATCTAGAGCCCCTTCTGAATGTCAAGCAGGACAAATTTTAAAAATAATTATAGTCCAAACTAGACACATAGTAGAAAAAAATGCAGTAAACCAAAGAAAAAGAGATCATCGTAAAACTTACCAAAGACACAATAAAAAAGAATAACTACTAATGAATGACAGTGTATTTCTCATCAACAATAATACCAGAAACAAGAGACTGACAAATCCAAATATTTAAAGTGCTAAGGGAAAAATAGGTGTCTCTTTTACCTAATCAAATTCTCATTAAAATAAGAGCAAAATCAAAATATATCCAGACATACAAAAACCAAGAGAACCCTACTCATGCAGGAACAGTCATCTGAAGATTAATAGATAGCTGCTGAAAATCTTTACCAAAACATATAAAGACCAAATCAGAGAGGCATGAACTTACAGGAAGTAGACAGTATGGAAGATGGAAACTTGAAGAGACAATAGTAACTTCATGCATATAGCAAGAGATGGACATTATTATAAAGGAGCATTCAGAGGGGAGAAAACGACACAAGGAAATTTAAAAAATTATAGTGAAAATGAAAACACTCAATGGAATGGTTGGAAGACAAAGTCAAGGATATCTCCAGAAATTAGAACACAATGCTAGAGAGATGAAAAAATTTTAAAGGCCAACATTGAACATTAGGAATTCGGAAGAGAGAGAAGAGAGAAAACAAAGTAAAAAGAATCATTAAATAAATGATCAATAGATTGCCCAAATTGGAAGATGTAATTTTCCAGATTAAAATCCCAATCCAGTGGGTAAAACAGGCATGCAGCAAGGAATATCATGAAATGAAAATTCAGGACATTATGGACAAAGAGAAGGTATTTCATAATTCCAGAGAAAGAAATGTAAATTGAACACAAAGGAACAAGATTGGGGTTAGACTCCTCAACAGTAACCGTGGAAGCGGGAAGAAATTCCAAGGGAAAATGTATCCCAACTTACAGTCCTATTCACAGCCATACCATTAATCAGGAAGTTAGAATAAAGATATTTTTAACATGCAAATTTGAAAAAAGAAAAAGAAAAGGATCTCCCATGCAACCTGGTGACCTAATACAAATAGACAGCCAGTTATTTCTCCAGCAAAAATGAATTTACAGTATTCAGGATTACCAAAGAATTATAATTCAACGTCTACAACCATGGTGAGCCACGTGTAAGCCCCCCACAAAAATGGAGAGGATAACTCTTTTATAGCGGGGGGGGGGGGGGGGGGGGAGGGGGGAAGGAAGTTAGGAGGGCTATAGTAAACAGAGAGTCCTTGGCTTTTCATTGGCTGAGTTGTGACTGCCTCTCATTGACTAAGTTCTTGCCAGGAAAGAAGAGGAAGTCTTTCTTCTTCCTGTTGGGCTCTGCTATCATCATGGGGTATGCGAGCTCCCCCTTCTGGCCTCCTGACTCTATTTTAATTGAGGTTTCTCTTCATTAATTTTTACAACCCTTTCTCAGGAAGCTATTAGAGTATGTGCTCTGCCAAAATAAGGGAGTAAACCAAGAAAAAAGAAAACATGGGAACCAGGAAAGAGAATTCACCGTAAGACAGAGGCAAAGAGAATCAAGATAATGGGTAGGGGAGAGTCTAAAACGGCAGGTGTGAGCAAGCCTAGAGAGAACCAGTCCAGATTGGAGCAGGTAGAAAGGATCAAGGAGATGTGTCTACAAAATATAAAACACCTGATATAACTGAGCATACTGAAAAACGTGGAAGTTTAGGGTCAAATCTGGAATGAGATGGTGACAAATACATAAAAAACTAAGAAACAAAGTCCCTTTTCATTGTTCTAAGGAGAACAAAAATATGCATGTGAAACAAAAAGTAATCACAGGGTATCACATGGCTCAACTACAAATTGTATTTGCATTGTCATAATAATGTAAAAATTGAATATCATTTTAACCAATGTTATAAACGTATGGGCAGCATGAAGGTTAGGAAGTATCTGTGACTGTGTGTGTGTGTGTGTGTGTGTGTGTGTGTGTGTGTGTACTAAGCTGGGGTGTGGAGAATGAAAGAGAGATAAATCCTCAACTTCCAAACTGGAAGTAAAAAAAAAATGCCCAAAACTGGGGGAAAAAAATCAAGAGGTAGCAGAATAAGTTATTTAGAGACAGGGACAAAAATATCAAATAAAATAAAGGATGGGACTTCCCTGGTGGCGCAGTGGTTAAGAATCCGCCTGCCAATGCAAGGGACACAGGTTTGAGCCCTGGTCCGGGAAGATCCCACATGCCACGGAGCAACAAAGCCCATGCGCCACAACTACTGAGCCTGTGCTCTAGAGCCCACAAGCCACAACTACTGAGCCCACATGTCACAACTACTGAGCCCACGTGCCACAACTACTGAAGCCCGCACACCTAGAGCACGTGCTCCGCAACAAGAGAAGCCACCGCAATGAGAAACCTGCGCACCGCAATGACGAGTAGCCCCCACTCGCTGCAACTAGAGAAAGCCCGCGCACAGCAACGAAGACCCAACACAGCCAAAAATAAATAAATAAGTTTTTTTTTTAATTCATAAAAGAGATGAAAATGGCTTCCTCTGAGTAGGGGAAATGAGATGGTGAGGGAAAACGGGGTTTTTTGTAAATGAAAAACCATGTAGAAATATGATTCTTTAAACTATGTGTACATTGAATAAAAACTAAACTAGGGCTTCCCTGGTGGCGCAGTGGTTGACAGTCTGCCTGCTGATGCAGGGGACATGGGTTCGTGCCCCGGTCCAGGAAGATCCCCCGTGCCACGGAGCGGCTGGGCCCGTGGGCCATGGCCGCTGAGCCTGCGCATCCGGAGCCTGTGCTCCACAACGGGAGAGGCCGCAGCGGTGAGAGGCCCGTGTACCGCAAAAAAAAAAAAAAAAAAAAAAAAAACTAAACTAAAAAATGTGACCTAATTACATTATTTTTTCCTGTGTCAAGGCAACTGTTTACAAGATCACTAAATGAGATTAGCTGTACCAGGAACAAAGAGAGGCTGATTTATGGGCATACATACTATACATTAATCTTGGCCTCATCTGGCCAGGGCCCTCTACCCAACCACTGTAGGCAACTTGATCAGTAAACATACAGGCTGACTCAGTCAGAGGCCTACTTAACATGAAAAAACATACCATGCCATTAAGAGGAAACACCTTTTATACCTGTGATAGCTATAAACACTGATCTTCTCGAAGGTAGGGCCCCTGTGTTTCATTTCTGTATCCCATGTGCCTGGAATATAGCACGTGCCCAAAAATGTATTAATGTGTGCATAGTTTACCTGTTCAAAAAAATTCTCAAAGAGGAAATCATAAAGGAAGTTACAAAATATTTAGAAACACGTGACAATGTACTACACATCAAATTATACAGGGTTCATGTAACATGGTACTTAGCAGTAAATGATACACTTCTTTATTGAAAAAAATAAGAAAAACTGAAAATCAGTTTGTTAGGTGTTCAACTCAAGAAACTTTAAAGAGGTGAGAAAATAAAACTAAAGGAAGATGGAAAATTATATTAAAGATAATTGAAGAAGGGTGGCGCAGTGGTTAAGAATCTGCCTGCCAATGCAGGCGACACAGTTTGAACCCTGGTCCAGGAAGATCCCACATGCCGCAGAGCAACTAAGCCCATGCGCCACACCTACTGAGCCTGCATTCTAGAGCCCGCGAGCCACAACTACTGAGCCCACGTGCTACAACTACTAAAGCCCGCACACCTAGAGCACGTGCTCCGCAACAAGAGAAGCCACCGCAATGAGAAGCCTGTGCACCACAACAAAGAGTAGCTCCCGCTCACTGCAACTAGAGAAAGCCCGTGCACAGCAACGAAGACCCAGTGAAGCCAAAAATAAATAAATAAAATAAATTAGTTTAAAAAAAGATAATTGAAGAAATTAATGCAACAGGAATCAAGGAAACAATGGATGATATGCAAAACCCAAAACTGAATGTTCAGGATAAGGGTCGTATATCTACTTAAACAAGCAAACCTCTAAATAGAAAGCAACAAGAAAAGACACAGACAATATGAGAAAAAAAAAAAGATGGAATAACTACAGTACAGCAGAGATTTACTAGGTGAGGTTTCCAAATCTTCAAGGAAAAGATAATCCTTACTTTAAATAAATAGTTTCAGGGCTTCCCTGGTGGCGCAGTGGTTGAGAGTCTGCCTGCCGACGCAGAGGACACAGGTTCGAGCCCTGGTCTGGGAGGATCCCACATGCCACGAAGCGGCTGGGCCCATGAGCCATGATTACTGAACCTGCGTGTCTGGAGCCCGTGCTCCACAACAAGAGAGGCCACGATAGTGAGAGGCCCACGCACCGCGATGAAGAGTGGCCCCCGCTTGCCACAACTGGAGAAAGCCCTCGCACAGAAACGAAGACCCAACACAGCCATAAATAAATAAATAAAGCAAAACTGTCAACAAGTAAAAATAAGTGAACATTATAAAATAAATAAATAAATAGTCTCAGAGACTAAGAGAGAAAGCTACCCAACTCATTTTATGAAATAATTATGTCCTAAACAATGACAGTACAAGAAAACAAAGTTAAAAATAAATCTGAGGTAGTAGATGCAAAAATCTAAATAGAATATTAATGAATTGAATTCATCAGTATATTTTTAATATATTATGATTCTAGCAAACACTGCTAGTTTTTCCTCAATATTCATTTTCCTCTATCCAATGTAAAAGAAGTTTCAACCAGACACATAACTACCTACAAACAGATTGCATTTCTAAGCCTCCTTTGCAGCTAAATGTTGCAATATGACTAAAGCCAGCCAGTGGTATGCAAGAACTGCTACTCTGTAGTGTATGGGAGTCTTACTTCAGGGTCATGTCCACCTCTTTCATCTCTTCTTCTTTGCCCTTCTTCTACACTACCACCCTGACTGCAGATGCCACCATCTTGAATCTGAGGCTGAAGGCCACACCCTAGAGATGGAGGAGCAAGGACCTGAAAGAAGCATTGTCCCTGAGGACTTGGTGAAGCAAAGTTACCGTCATCATGGACCACTTAATCATCGCGGACCAGACTTTAATATAATAGAGACTAAAGCTCTATCTTGTTTAAGCACTGCTTGCTATTGCTGTCATTGTTATTATGTAACCAATGACTTTAGATAATTACTATTAAGAACTGTAAAATGTCTAAAAAGGTTTTCTTTAATAGCATATCTGAACCAATTATAAAATACAACTAAAGGGCTTTTATTTGATGCAAAATGTTTACGATTCCTTCTTTGCTTTTACAAAAAATTTTAAAACAACATATGTAGAAATTAGATATATAAAAATACTGAGTACAGGGGTCATTGCTGAGTCATGGAATTATGAGTCCTTTTTATTTAAAATGTTCTATATTTTTCATATAAAAAATCATTATTAATATAAAAACTATAATTGACCACATAGTATATTTTCATGGAATCCCAAGTAAGCAGAGTTATAGCATGCACACTGGGGGGAAAAGAAACACAGAACTTATTACATGATGAAATGGTCATGGTGACATGAAGGAAACAAAAATCTTAACAAAATCAACCATGGGGATCTCTAGAGTGTAATAAATGTGAAATGTAAACCCTGATGATCTTGTAATAATCAGTCTAGATTACCACTTGCCTCTGGATCTAGTATGATAAAAATATAAAGAAAGAAAGAAAGAAGAGAATGTCCCTCTGCTTTTTACTTCAGTGCAAAAGACGGCTGAAAGATGTGGCAGTTTCTGTGGCAGGAAACAGAAACCACAGGAAGAAAATACTCCTCTGAAATGCTATGGTGGTTACTGCTGAAAAGAATCTGCTCAAACTTTTTTTCCAGAGCCTCTACTCACAGCAAAATCACTCTGAAAAGCTTGAATAAATTTGGAAGATTCACACTATCCAATTTCAAAACTTATCATAAAGTTATAAAACTTATTATAATAGTGTGTTATTTACAAAAGGATAAGCACATAGATCAACAGAACAAATAGTTGAGAAGTAGACCCACACAAATATAGACAACTGAATTGTTTTTATTTTAACAATTTCATCAGGAGTTTATTTTTGTATAATATGAAGGAAGGCTAACTCCATTTTACTCTAAATTTTTCAACACTTTCTTTTCCTTACCTAGTTTCTTCTTTCTCACTGATGTGAGATTTAATAAATAATCATTGTATTAGTCAATATAGTTTTGGTCACACTATGGCAATACATTAACTCTAAAATCTCAGTAAACAACTGATTTTTGACAAGGGTGCCAAGGCAACTCAATGAAAAAAGGATACTTTTGTCAACAAATGGTTCTGGAACAGTTGGCTATCCGTGTGCAAAAAGCAAAACAAAAACAGAGGGCTTCCCTGGTGGCACAGTGGTTGAGAGTCCGCCTGCTGATGCAGGGGACACGGGTTCGTGCCCCGGTCCGGGAGGATCCCACATGCCGCGGAGTGGCTGGGCCCGTGAGCCATGGCCACTGAGCCTGCATGTCCGGAGCCTGTGCTCCGCAACGGGAGAGGCCACAACAGTGAGAGGCCTGCGTACTGCAAAAAGAAAACAAAAATAAAACCAAGACAGAACAAAACCCTCCACACATTCCTCACACTCTATACAAAAGTTAAGTCAAAATGGATCATCAACCTAAACATAAAAGGCAAATTATAAAACTTCTCAAAGAAAACCAAGGGGAAAACTTTTTGTTGCTTTGGGACTGGCAAAGAGTTTTTCAATAAAACACCAAAAGCATAATTCATGGTATAAAAATTAATAAATTGAAACTTATCAAAATTGAAAACTTTCATTCTGTGAAAGACATTATTAAGAGAATGAAAAGCTAAACCATGGACTCAGGTTTGAACATTTGCAAAGCACAAGGTGTTAAAGATCTTATAACTAGAATATATAAAGAATTTTTAAAATTCAACAATAAGCAACTCAATTTTTAAAAAACAGGCAAAAATCTGTAAACACTTGACCAAAGAAGATATACTTATGTCCAATTGGCATATGAACAGATGTTCAACATCACTAGTCATTAGGGAAATGCCACTTAAAATCACAATGAAATACCACTATACATTTTTTTAAATGACTTAAAAACAAACAAACAAAACACTGACAATTTAAATTAGATCTTGGAAGAGGACACTAGTTGAAAACTGGAAAATCCAAATCAAGCCTACAGTTTCACTAATAGTATTGTAACTAGGCTAATTTCTTAGCTTTGATCATTGTACCATGGTTATTTACGTAAGATGTGAGCATATGCGGAAGCTGGGAGAAGGGTATATGGGAATTCTCTGTACTGTCTTTACAACGCATCTCTGCGTCAAAAACAACTTCAAAATCATAAGTTAAAAATATAACCAAATAAACTGGACTTTTTAAAGCCATTCTTTCTGTCCTTAAGGCTACAGCTTTCTTCATGAGTTTTCCTTGGTTAGAAATACACTTGAATACATCAGGATATATTTAGCAAACTGGATATGCCATTTAGGTATTGGTCCACCAGTTCTACTTTAAAAGATCACCTCTTCGCCTAGAAAGGTTACTTCACCCCCACTTTAGCCTAACTTTGGGAATTCCCATCAACAACATTCTTCTTTCCATTGCAGGAAGCAACACTGCCAGAAGCTATGGCAAGCACAGCCTCTTCGAAAATGCCTTTGATGATTGCAGCAACATGGAGGCAACTAGAGATTATCATACTAAGTGAAGTAAGTCAGAAAGAGAAAGACAAATACCATGTGATACCACTTACATGTGGAATCTAAAGTATGGCACAAATGAACCTATCTATGAAACAGAATCAGACTCACAGACATAGAGAACAGACTTGTGGTTGCCAAGGAGGAGGGGGGTGGGAGAGGGAAGGGCTGGGAGTGTGGCATTAGCAGATGTAAACTATTATATATAGGAGGGATAAACAACAAGGTCCTACTCTATAGCAGAGGGAACTATAGGCAATATCCTGTGATAAACTGTAATGGAAAAGAACATAAAAAAAGAATGTCTATATGTGTATAACTGAGTCACTTTGCCATACAGCAGATTGGCACAAGATTGTAAATCAACTATATGTCAATAAAAAAATAAAATTAAAAAAATGCCTTTGATGATGTACACAGCCCGTGCTCCTGCTGACTACCTCTCTGAAGCACCCAACACTGTGAAACCCACCCCCAGCTGAGGTTACTCCAGTCCTGTGTCTCCTTCCTTTGTCCTCTGTCTCCCACCAGTGTTTCTCTAACAGAAACACAAAGAACTGCTGTGTTTTCATGCAGTCTCACCGTTCACGTTCCCACACCTGATTTGGGCATCAGACCTGCAAGAGTTCAACACTTACTGGTTGGTGGAACTGCCATTTCTCTGCCTGTCTCTCATTATACAGAACTTCTCTGAAATTCTGAATTCACTGGTCTGGTCGTTCATTCACCAGCAAGTATCTAGGTACTGGGGTTAAGAGCTAGGAATGAGATACAGTTGTTAATAGAGAAACAACAAACCCCAAACGGAGTCACTTGTGCTAAGTCCCACATCAGCAAACCAAGACTTAATATCTAACCTAATTGCAGTTTCAGCCTCTCTCAGGAATGTGACCTTTAACCAACAGATCTGGAATTACCTGGTCAGCACTAGAGGGGTGACCCCCACCTTCCCCCAAAAGGAAGGTGACCCTGCCTGAAACAATCCACTCTTAGCTAGAAACTTCCCTTTTCTGCCCCCTCCTGCCTGTAAAGTTCTTCCATTTTTTACAGCTCCTCCGAGCTCCTTTCTACTTGCTCGATGGGATGCTGCCCGATTCATAAATCATTGAATAAAGCCAATTCGATCTTCAAATTTACTCAGTTAGAATTTTTTTTTTTAACACAGTGATGAGCAAAACAAATAAAAAGAGAGGCATCAAACTCTTCAGAGAGTGTATCCCATTATCCCTCACACTCTTGGAAGCCTGGGTCAGCAGAAATGGAGGAGAGCCAGTGACAAGAAAAAACCTCTTGAAAACCAAATCAGAGGTCCTGAAACACTACAGACTTACTTGTACAACTGGGTGGGAACAAGCAGAGAGTAGCAGTTGTTTATTATTGTACACTGTATTCGAGGGAAACATTTGGAGTTCAAGAATAGAGATTTAAAGATGAGATGGTAAAATTCATAACAACTTGTCCAAAACAGGTCAGAAAACCTTAAGTTTTCGCCTTGTTTAAAAGAAGTCCTAAGTAAAGGGAAACCCAAATATTATGAAAAATTTTGGAGACATTTCACACACCAACCTTCCCTTTATTAGAATTACTTCATTATCATTACTTTAGAGTTATGTACACTCATAAAAGTTGATTTATTCTGAGTTGAGAAGTCCGTTTTATCATCATGTGTATTGTGCTTACATTTTAAAATCAGAAACAACTTCCCCAAGATAAAACTGATTCTTCAACTCTTTTGGTTTTAATATTCCAAAATAGACTAGGTGACTTGGGGTATTATTTTTACCCTATGTTGATTTGCCTACCTTGTAAAGGAACAAGGAACTTTTCCTTCAACCCTTATTTTCCCAGTGATTTGTTTAAAATGAAAGGTAAATGTGTGTTTGTGTGCACACAAGTGTGTGTGTGTACAATCATTTTTATATAAAGATTTATTATCTCTCAATTTATTTTGTAAAAGAGGTTTGTCTCAGAAAATCAGTGTCTTCTTGCTTTACTATTGTGATATAGTGATTTATAATAAGAAATACATTTGGTCTTTGCCCCCTTTTCTGGCACAGAGCTCCTAAAACCCTTGGAATTTCCTCAGTGAGATCAACAAAAATGCCTTTGTTATGTGTTAACAAGGTGACTTTTGGAACACACCTAAGGATGGGGACTGATTGCCAGGAAAACCAACTGTGAATACGAGGTTGGAACTTTCAGTCCCACCCCCAGGTTTCCAGGAAGTGGGGAGAGGCTGGAGGTTCAAACAATAACCAATGGCCAATGATTTAATCAACTGCACCTATGTAACAAAGCCTCCATTAAAACCCAAAAGGACTGGGTTCAAAGAGCTTTCAGACTGGTGAACACATGAGGTACTCGGGGTGTGGCACCCCAAAGGGGGCGTGGAAGCTCCATGCCCCTTCCCACAACCTTGCTCTATGCATCTCTTCCGTCTGGGTGTTCATCTATGATCATAACCTTTTATCATAAATCGGTAAATGTAAATAAAAGCTGTTTTCTTGAGTTCTGTGAGCCACTCCAGCAAATTAACTGAAACCAAAAAGAGGGTCATAACTCTAACTTATAGCCAATAAGTCTAGGTGACAACCTAGACTTGGGACTGGCATCTGAAATGGAGGGCAGTCTGGCGGGACTGAGCCCTTAACCTGTGGATCTGATGTCATCTCCAGGTAGACAGTATCAGAATTGAGTTAAATTGTAGGGCACCGAGACAGCGTTGCAGAATTGCTTGCTGTGGGGAGAAAAAACCACACGTGTTTAATGACCAGAAGTGTCCAAAGTAAAGTGTTCTGTGTGAGCAGTGAAAAAAAAAAATCTCACAGGTGGGTTTTTTTTCCAACTCAATTATTCTTCCCTTAAGCCCTGAGGGCATCGCAAAAGACCATCAGGATAAAAAGTTACAGTTAAGCCAACCCTGCCTTCAGTCTTTGGTGCACACAACAGGATCCACAGGGGTAAGTAGTGTAACATAGTGGGTAAAACAAGGACTCTGGGACCATGTGACTCAGGTTTGAATCCCAGCTCTCTCTCTCCTTCTCCATCTCCCTCTCCCTCTTTGACTTTGGACAAGTTATTTAGCCTCAGTTTCCTCCCCTGCAAAATGGAGATAATAAAAGTACCTTCTTCAGAGGGTTGCTGTAAGGCTTAAATTTCATGATAGGTATAAAGTGTTTGGACAGGGCCTAGCCCATAGCTATAAATATCTGAAGTTATTATTACTTTCAATCAGTTCCCCGAGGTCACAAATGAAACGCAGTTATATGGTGACTTAGTGGACAGATGGCTGACTTAACTAGAGCTATTAAAGAACACAGCTCTCAACACTATGTTAGTGATTTATAAAGGAGCGTCTACTCAAGTTCCTCCCTGGGCCCCAGGATTGAACTCACACACAAGTGCATCCAAAGGACACATGGGAGAGGATTAGAAAACAACTCCTTCCATCATTTGCATCTCCAGATTTAGAACTAAGAGTCCTAAAATAAACAAATGGAGTAGATTTGGAAATGATGCATCCACTGCTTCTTCTTTTGTCGTGAATAGTGGGAGATCTGCCCATCACACGCTAGGGAGACATTTTCCTCCAGACACCAAAGAGAAGCAACAACTCAGGATGACTGAAACCTGCAATCCCCCAGAAGATCAACTGTCACCATCTCGCATCATTTTGATGTGAATCATTATAGGCACCGAATGCGTCCTTGGTATCACTGCAAATAGGTTCATTGTGGCTATAAATACAGCAGAATGGATTCACAACAAGGCAGTTTCCACAAGTGGCAAGATCCTGCTTTTCCTGAGTGTAACCAGAAGAGTGCTACAAAGCTTCATGATGCTAGAACTCACCTTCAGTTCAACAACCCCACACTTTTATAATCAAGACATTCATCGTATATGATACGTTCAAAGGAAGTTTCATGTTCATAAATTATTGTAGCCTCTGGTTTGCTGTCTGGCTTAGATTCTACTTCGTGAAGATGGCGGATTTCTCCTACCCCCTTTTCCTCAAGCTGAAGTAGAGAATTTCTGGATTGACGCCCTGGCTTCTGTGACTATCAGTGTTTGTTTCCTTGGGCCACAGTGTGTTCTTCCTCAGAAACATCCACACTGTGCATTGCAACCATCCTTTTTCGAGCCCCTCCTTCAACTCCACTAAGAAAAATTACTTCACTGAGACCAATGTGCTCAGCCTGGCTCTTTTCTTTAACATGGGAATCTTCGTTCCTCTGATCACGTTCATCCTGGCTGCCACCCTGCTGATCATCTCTCTAAAGAGACACACCCTACACATGGAAAGCAATGCCACTGGCTCCAGGGACCCCAGCATGGAGGCTTATGTGGGGACCATTAAAGCTAACAGCTATTTTCTCATTTTCTAAATTTTCAATGCAGATGCTCTATTCCTTTCCATGTCCGACATCTTTGATATCAATAGTTCCTAGAATATTTTGTGCAAAATCATCATGGCTGCCTATCCTGCTGGCCACTCCATTCTACTGATACAGGACAACCCTGGGTTGAGAAGAGCCTGGAAGCGGCTTCAGGCTCGCGTTCACCTTTACTTAAGAGTGGACTCTATGATCCACACCCAAAGCACCTACCCCAACCAGCTCTGCCTTTCCCTCACCTAGATCTCTCTCTTCCTGCCTCCTTTCTTCCCCAAAACTGAACTGATCCTTTCACTCGATGTGTTTTTTGTATTGGAATTGGACCTTCATTCCTCTTTCGCTTCATGGGCATAATCTTAGTGATGCTTGACATATGCTTCACCTAAGTCTTCCATTTCTACCTCCCCTTTCTCTATCTAAAGCAGTGGTTCTGGACACTGGCTACACATTAGAATCTCTAGGGGAAATTTTTTTAAAAAAACACCCATGTCCAGGCCTGACCCCAGATCAGTGAAGCCAGGATTTCTGGTGTTTGAACTTGGACAATCTGTTCAGTTCTCAAGGTGATCCTGATGTGTAGCCAGAGTTGATGTAGCCACCAAAATAAAGGAAGGCTTTGCAACTTGAACTTCTTGCAACTCCTCTCTTTCCCCATCCGCATGTCTTTTAAACAGATTCAGATTATTCGGGAAGCTTTCTGAGTAACAGCTGGAAATGCATTTTATCTCCATCCTCCAAAGACATAATCTGAATAATTTGGAATATTTATCAAAATTAACGGTACATAAAATATCTTTCAACCTAAAAATTACTAAGAACTTTTCCCATAGGTAAGATATGGTTTTATATATATATATATATATATATATATATATATATATATATGGAAAAGAATATGTGCAGGAAGATGTTCACTGCAGGACTATTCATTAATGAGGGAACTCATATCTGAAATAGAAACTTATGCAAACATTTTTAAAGTGAGACAGATGCACGTGTCCTGAAATGAAAAGATCGCCAATACGTTAAGTACAAAATGCAAGCAGGTATTTTGTGATTCCCTTTGTGTTTTTAATGCAATATAAATGTTTCTTGTGTATATATATGTATATACAATGTTTCTAGAAGGATGTACCAAAAATGATTTAACATAGGACTTCTGAAGAGTGGCATCAGGTGTCTGGGGATAAATGAAACATTTACACTTAATTTTATAGCTTTTTGCGTTTGAACCACTTAGAACATGTATGCACTAATTTCAAAATTTTAAAAGATTTATAGTTTTTTTTAATCACAAAGAAAACTAGGTAAGTGAGCAACGTCTGAGGGAAAGAACCGTGTATCTTAATGAGTTGATTGAAACCATCGCTTTTTATGAAAATGCAAACCTTCAAAATCCTAAGTTAAACCTCTCCACTCCTATCACTACCTCCTATCTTCCATTTCACTAGCTCAAGGGCTGCCGTGGAAAACCGCCAGCTTTCAATCCACTGACATGGCTAGATTCTCTGTCCCTCTATCCACCCCTCTTCTTCACTTTCCTTCATAGCAGTTTGGAATACTGGTTAATCACACCCACACCCTTAAAAATGTTTTCAGCATATACAGATGAAGTGAGATGATGTCTGAGATTTGCTTTGAGATAATTCAGCAGGGCAAAGGGGTAGAGAGGTTTTGATAAGTCTCATGTTGATGATTTTTTTCAAACAAGGTCTCAGGTACATGGTGGTTCTTTATACTAGTCTATTTCAGGGTATGTTTGAAATTTTCCCTAATATATTTTTTATATAAATGAATTATAAAACACTTTCATTTCCTGGTCCCTGTTTCCCATCATCCCCATCATGTGGAATAACTGCACATCTAGATGAACCCAACTATTTAACACCCCACATTTCTTTCTTTTTTTTTTTTTTTTTTTTTTTGCGGTACGCAGGCCCCTCACTGTTGTGGCCTCTCCCGTTGTGGAGCACAGGCTCCAGACGCGCAGGCTCAGCGGCCATGGCTCACAGGCCCAGCCGCTCTGTGGCATGTGGGATCCTCCCGGACCGGGGCACGAACCCGTGTCCCCTGCATCGGCAGGCGGACTCTCAACCACTGCACCACCAGGGAAGCCCTACAAGGACTTTTTAAAAGCAGATAATTTCAAGCCTATGTAAATTCCTTCACAGAATAAAAATTAAGAGAAGCTTCCAAATTTGTTTTATAAAATCAATATAATTTTGATATCAAAACAAAAAAAACTGTCTCCCAGAAAACTACAAACCAACCTCACTTACCAATATTTAGGCAAAAATGCTAAATAAAACTCAAAGAGATCCAATATACAAGTTTATTCCATAAAAGTAAGATGGTTTAATATTAGAAAATGTGTCAATGCAATTTAACATATTAACACTTAGGAGAAAAATCATATAGTAATTTTTATAAATACTTTAAAAACATGAGCAAAATTCAACATCAATTCCTATTTTTAAAATATTAATAAAATAATAGATGGATAATTTCTTAATATGATAAAATATATCTGCCCTAACCTGATAGTCAGCATCATTAAGGAGGGAACACTATTATTTATATTAAATTCAGGAAAAAGACAAAGATGTTCACTTTCACCCTATTAATTAATGTTGTCCCAAGATACTACCCAATGCAATTATAAAAGAGAAATAATTTGAAAGGATTTTTAAAAATTAGAAGGGAAAAGACAGAAGTATTATATGTAGAATATATAATGGTATAAATAAAAACTCAAACAACTGAAAAAATTATTACAAATAATAATAGCATGAAATATGGAAGGGAAAAAAAAACCCTTATAAGAGCAAAAAAAAGATAAAATATTAGCAATAAAGTTAACAAAAAATAAGCAAGATCTACATGAAGACTACTATAAAATGCCCCAGAGGTACACAACAGGAAATTTGAAGAAGTAGAACAGCTACCATGTCACTGAGTGGAAAGAATCAATGTCATTAAATGAAACATTTCCATAAATGAATCAAAATTCAGTGTGATATACACAAATGCCAAAATTTTTCTATACCAACTGATTACAAACATCATGTGGAAAAATAAAGTAAGCATATCTAGAAACATTCTGAATACAAATCAAAAAAAATGAGGGAGGATTAATCCCATGAGATAAACATGTTATGAAGCTAACATAATCAAACTAGTGTGATACAGGACAATAAACAGCCAATGAAACCAAGTAGAAAGTCCAGAAACATGAGAATTTAGTATATGATAAAAGTAGTATAGCAAAACAATAAGGAAATGATGGATTATTCACATAAATGGTGTTAGAACAGTTAGACAGCCTTCTGGAAAAAGACAAATTTGGATGCATCTCCCACATCTTATACCAGGATAAATTCCAAATGGATCAAAGACTTAATGTTAAAAAAATTAAATGCTAGAAGAAACCTTGGAGACTTCAAAATTATCTTTGGAGTTGGGGAAGACCTTTCTAAAAATAAAACAAGAAAAAAACATAAAAGTTTATTAAACCTGATTACATAAAATAAAGATTCCATATGGCAAAAACTACCACAAGCAAAGTCAAAGACAAATAAAAAACTGAGAAATAGTATCTGTTGCTCACATCCTGGATAGAGGCTAATTTTGCTAATTTTTTGTTTTTATTAAGGATCCTTAGTTTTTTGGGGGGGTTGTTTTTCGGTTTTTTTGGCCACGCCATGGAGCTTGCAGGATCTCACTTCCCCGACCAGGGATTGAACCTGGGCCACGGCAGTGAAAGCCCGGAACCCTAACCACTAGGAAACCAGGGGACTTCCTAATTTTGCTAATGTATAAAGGGCTCATACAAATCAATAAGACCAATTACTAAATTTAAACATTGGCAAAGAATATGATCTGGAAGTTACAGAAAATGAAGATGGCTTTTTAAAATTAAAAGCTTACAAAATGCAAAAAGGTATATAGAAATAAAAATTATAAATCACCCATCATCCTTCAACCCAGAGACGACTTTTGCCAATATTTTTTAAATGTGCGTATGTGTGGTTGAACAAAATTGGGCTCTGAATATAAATTTCTGTGACATTTTGTTTTTACTTAACATCTTGATGTTTATTTCCAATTTTATGAAATTGCTTTCCAAAACCTAAAAAACAAAAAAAGTTAAAAATGCTCAGCCATAAGCATAACTTATAACAAGTGAAAAATTAAGACTACTCTAATTTTCAGTCATCAGATTAGCAAAGATCAAAAAGTTTGGTCACACACTGTGCTGGCGATTACAGGGACCACGCGATCTCACAAACTGATGGAGTGTTAATTGCTACTTCCTCAAATGCAGTTTAGTAAGACCTATGAAAATTATGAAGGTATATCAGTCATGAGAAAGAAAGACATCCTGCCATTTGCAGCGACATGGATGGACCCTGAAGACGTTACATTAAGAGAGATGAGTCAGGCAGAGAAAGAGAAGTACTGTTATGATATCACTTGTATATGGAATCAAAAAAAGCTAAACTTGTAAAAACAGAGAGTAAAATGGTAGTTACCAGAGGATGCGGGGTAGGAGGTTAAGACAGAAATTGTTTACGATACAAATTTGCAAGAAGTGTAAGTAAGCTCTAGAGAGCTAATGCACAGTAGTGAATATAGATAACAATATTGTATTGTAATCATCAAACTTGCTAAGAGACTAGAAGTTAATGATTCCAACCACTAAAAAGAAAGGATCATTATGTAATGTGACAAAGGTACTAATTATTGCTGCAGTGGCAATCATATCACAGTTTATAAATGTTTCAAATTAACATGTTGCACACCTTAAATTTACACTATATGTCAAATATACTTCAATTTACAAAAAGAAAAAGAGGAAATGCTAAAAAAAATTATGGAGGTACATACATTTACTTAGCAATTTTATTTGGGGGATTTATCTTACAAATATACTTGAATACACAAAAAGCGACATTTGTTGCAATATTCTTTATAATAGAAAAAATAGTAAAATCAAAACATCCATCAACATCCATCCATAGAAAGGAGAAAGAATAGAGGGCAAGGAGGAGAGGAGAAAAGAAAGAAAGACACAAATGTGCTTATATGTGGATATGGAACAGCTTCCAAATGTATCATTAGGGCCAAAAAACAAGTTTAAAAAGCAGTGCCTTGGGCTTCCCTGGTGGCTCAGTGGTTGAGAGAGAGTCCGCCTGCCGATGCAGGGGACACGGGTTTGTGCCCCGGTCCGGGAGGATCCCACGTGCCGCGGAGCGGCTGGGCCCGTGAGCCATGGCCGCTGAGCCTGCACGTCCGGAGCCTGCGCTCCGCAACGGGAGAGGCCACAACAGTGAGAGGCCCGCGTACCGCAAAAAAATATATAAAAATAAATTTAAAAAATAAAAAGCAGTGCCTTTACTATACTATCATTTGTATTTAAAAGGGTTTTTTAAAAATACTTGAGCGTATGTTTGCTTTCCTATATAAATTCTCTCTGGAAGATTTTAATAAGAAATTAATAACATTATTTTCTTTCAAAGAAGTTAATTGTGTGGCTAGGAGACAGGAGGAGAAGGGAAAATTTTCGCTGTATACATCTTTATATCTTCTGAATTTTCAATGGTATAAACATATAATCTATTCAAGAAATGAATAAAAATAAAATCAGAGGTGTTTTGTGATATGTGTTACTAAATGTTGAGAATGAAGTCATGCTTACTGTATAAAGCACACCAGGCTTACTATAAAATGCTTACTATAGGGCTTCCCTGGTGGCGCAGTGGTTGAGAGTCCGCCTGCCGATGCAGGGGACACGGGGTTCGTGCCCCGGTCTGGGAGGATCCCACATGCCGCGAAGTGGCTGGGCCCGTGAGCCATGGCCGCTGAGCCTGCGCGTCTGGAGCCTGTGCTCCGCAACGGGTAAGGCCACAACAGTGAGAGGCCCGCGTACGGGAAAAAAAAAAAAAAAAATGCTTACTATAAAGGCCACTGCCACTCGTGTGTTTCCCCATCTTTGGTCTGCTTCAGCCACAAGTGGCAAAAAAGACTTTTTTCTCAAGTTATCCAGAACTAGCATATGATATGTGACGGCCATTCTCAGAAGGCCAGGAGTATTCCCAATGTGTGTCAACTTGGGTTATATGGGCATGTGTCTCTGGTCCAATAAATTTAAGAAATGCTGTATTAACCATAGCAAACAGGTTTATCACCACAGCTCTGCTCAGAGCCTTTAATTTGCCAAGATGCATTGAGAACCTCCATTTGGAAGTTTTAGAATGAGTTCCTATTTTGTGCGTTTTGAATGGGATTGTTTATCGCTAGATGTATAAATCAATTTTGTTACTGACGTCCCTCCCTTTTGAGTTTTCTGATCTCTTATGCTTTCTTCATTATGCTTACATTTATAAAGTGGTTTAAGTCTGCTTTGTTGAATTGTTTTTTTTTTAGATTTCCTTCCTTTTCTTAAACTAGAAATAAAATTTTTCATACTGAAGAATGTTCACTGAGATTTCTACGAAACAGAATGCCCGCCATCAAACCATCAGACACTGCAGGCACCCCCTGACGGTGCACCCTGAGGAAACCCAGGATGAGAAAGCACAGGCTACTGACCCCAATAGCTGCAGTGCATATCAAAGGAATGATTTCAGTGAGCCCAGATTCTTGCATCTTCCCATACATAGAAAAGTGCTAAATTCTTTAACTTGTGCTAAATTCCTTAACTTGAGATATCTGGTTTGCTTTAATTGATAGTAATCTTTTGATGTTCCCACTACCTGGTCTTTGTTACAAAAACTCCTATATCCTGGCTTCCCCCCACCCCCTTTACCTGTTCGGAGCAGTCTCTCAGAGTTATCTGAGATGCTGCATCCCGAGCTTAAGGCCTCAGTTTTGTCTGCCGAATAGAACGTAACTCTCAACTTTTAGGTTGTGCATTTTTTTCGGTCAACATGTATAAATCTAAAATGTAAAACATCTCTCTAATTGAGTCCTTTATTTTCTATACACGAAAAAACTGTTTCTAATTTACCATCACTATTGGTATGACAAGCCCTAGAAAGCCGCCTCTCTAAGTTCTAGTACATTAGTGATAAAGGAGCATCCCCCATACCATCTGTTGACTTTTTTAACGAAAGAATTTCTTTCACTCAGCCCTAGAGCAAGGGTAACGTTACCTACAGTCAACTTGAGAAGGCCAGAAAGAGATGTAAAAAACTAGAGACTAAAAATCAACTGAAAACAAAATCTGAGGAACCAGTAATTACGAGAAGGCTCAGAGAAGAAAACTGGGTTGAATCTTTTAAAAAACTGAATTATTTAACAACAATAGTAGCAACAATGACAACAAAATAACCACAAGTGTGGGAAGT
This sequence comes from Delphinapterus leucas, assembly GCF_059928025.1. NCBI lineage: Eukaryota > Metazoa > Chordata > Mammalia > Artiodactyla > Monodontidae > Delphinapterus > Delphinapterus leucas. Next base: position 11,729,113 of record NC_143137.1, on the reverse strand, counting down.
GCAAGGAATGGTAAGAATAACCTGTTCATCCTTGAGCAAACAACTACACTTTCCAAATTTTAACTTCATCATCTAAAAGTGAGAGGGATAATAATGCTGATCTCACAAGGGAGTCCAGAACAATAATTAAGATAATTTATACATGGTAAATGAATGATACAAGATGGCCATTTCGTTATTTTTTTTATAAAGCCATATAAGGGTAGCAACTAATGTTGAATCACCAATCTCCAGAGCTTAATCTATAATAAATTCACCAAATAAAACTTATTCCTCCTTCTCTTCCTATCTGCAAAGAATTAGGTTAAATTCCTTCTGAAACAGAAGCACTATTTCTTTTTCTTATCAGGAAGAAGCAGAAGCTTGTCCTAAAGGTCCCATTTTCTGAACTTCAATGTCCATGGACTTGTAAGAAGGGAAAAATATAGGCAAAGAGCAAAATCAATAAAGACCTTGAAACTCTCAAGCGTGGAAGAGATCCTATAGATCACTTGAATCTATTCAGAGCAGGTCTGGACTTTAGATGGAGTCATTGCTCATGACCTGGAGTGGAAAGGGCCACCGTCCTGAGACAAAAAAGGGTGAACTGCCCTCCCCCATTTCATAACCAGTCTATAGGACAATGGATAAACATGGACACCTTGGGTGGAGTCCTCACTGGGCCAAAGACTTAGCTGCACTAGACAGCATTCCTCACATGTACCGTCCTTAAAAGCTACCAACAAATAATACGACTTTTTGTTGACACCATGAAAGCTGTCCAGGAAGGAACATGACTGTTTCAGGTGTGAAACATCTCATCTTTATTTGTGATTTGATCCCTCCTAAAGATTCTGTTATTTCTTTTAAGTACTTGATATCCAAAATGATGGCATGGTATTTTTTCACCTTAGCAAATGAATTTTGAATAACATACTGGATGCCGAGAAACCTGGTAGGCCAATTTTGTCAACCCCTTTTCCCATCTCATTATTCTTAATGTCTTAATGAAGACATTAAGTCAATAAATATCAAAACATAGCTATGGGCAGCTGGAAATAGGTGAGGGACTTCCCTGGCGGTACAGTGGTTAAGACTCCGGGCTTCCACTGCAGGGGGCACGGGTTCCATCTCTGGCCGGGGAACTAAGATCCCACATGCCTCACAGCATGGCCAAAAAAAAGCCATCACCTGTGAGAAAATATTTATGGAAGCAATTAGATTCTTCATCAAGCAGCTCCCCAAACCAAGTACTAGATAACTGGGGAAGTACATGTCACATGTCACGATTGTTTGTCACTGTTTTCTGGTAATATTGTGAGGTTTTACTTTCTTGTGAAATAGCCTGATTGCTAGAAAGCTATTAAAAGCCTCATAACTCAAATTCTCAGGTATGGCTTTTCTAAAATGAGATTACCAATACTTATAAAAACATAATAATGTTCCTCATTTATAAATCTCCCCCCCAAAAATTACAGAAATGAAATTAAAGTTGTTTCACTTTTTTAAAATTATTATTATCAAAGTAATACCAGCATTTGGTCAAAAAAAAAAATCAAATGCTGAAAAGGTGTTTTGTGAAAACCATCAGTCTCCCTCCTCACCTCAATTTCCACTCCCCAGAAGCTATGTTTTTGTTGATTTCTGGCTTTAGTTTTGGGGTGGTTACTTTCATAGGTCCAAGTGCATGTACCCAATACATGTACACATACATACATTGCTTTATCCATCTGTAAACAATACCCATTGACTCATCACCGTAAAAGATGAGGACGGAAACGTCACTTCCATTGCCCTCAAATTCCCCCTCTCCTCCTCCCAAATTTTAAGAGTTATATTACTACTTGTATTCCTTATTCTTATTGCCTCAAAATTATTGAATGATTTTAAGTTGCAATTTCTTGTTCTACTATTATAGTTAATGGCTATCAACTCCACATGATACAAAAAGACTATATTAGCTCCCCTTGACTTCCAATGACTTCTCCCATTTTCTACTTTCTAACTTCTGAAAGCAACATGCTCCTTTTGCACTGCAATATGCTGTTCTGTAACTATAGTTCAGTCTTCTATGCTTTATCTATGAATTTATTTTAAATGTGGAAAACCAACAAGCAGCATTCCTAATGTTGTTATTAAAAGTATTATTGGACCTAGGACCAAAAAGAGCTTTCCGTTAAGTTCAGTGACACAGTCAATAGACCCAGATAAAAGGAGATTGTTTCCAACATAAAAATCAAATGCATTTTTCTTACACTTCATCATTGACTCAACAGCAGGCAAAGTTTAGTTTGGGTTTATAATTCTGCTCAATTGTCTTCCTTTATGTTGTTTAGATCATACACACCCCCAAAAAAGATAAGTATATATACTTTACCATTTCCTCAAAGGAATTCAGATTTTTGACCATGTTACTATCAGTTAGATGTAATCCACTTTTTTTTCCCAGAAGCAGCTTTCTCAAAGCCCTTCATCCTCTTATTCCATTCTTGACAAATAGCTCCTAACCCTGACTCATATTCATCACTACTGGAAATTCCTTCACTGAATGTCCCACTGGAAATTCCTTCACTGAATGTCTCGGTTACATCCATCAACTGTTTCCTAGATCTCATGTCTAACTCTTTTTTTAATTGAAATATATTTGACATATTGTGTAAAGTGAATATGTAGCTGTTAACTTAATACATTTATATATTGTAATATGATTGCTATTGCAGTGATAATTAGCACCTCTATCATGTTACAGAATTATCCCTTTTGTAGTGGTTGGAATCATTAAGTTCTAGTCTCTTTGCAAGATTAATGATTATGATACAGTACTGTTGTCTATGTTCACTATACTACACATTAGATGGCTAGGATTTATTTACGACCCCTTATAAGTCTGTACCCTTAAACAACATCTGTTCAATCCCCCCAACCCCCAGTCTCCTGGTAGCCACTATTTTACTCTTTTATTATTTCCTACCTTTCTTATTAGAATATATCCTCAAGTCACTTGCTCAGAAAGGTTACCATAAAAAAGTAAATTCTCTCAGTCCTTGAATGTTTGGAAAGGTTTTGGGGTTTGTTTGTTGTTTGTTTCTTGCCCTCACTCTTGATTGGTAGTTTGGTTAATTCTAGGTCTAATATTATTTCCCTTAAGTACTTAGAAGAAATTTCATTATCTTTGAGCATTCATTGTTACTCATCAGGAATCAGAATGCAACATGTACCTCTGTCCTTTGTTGGTTTTTGTATTTTCTTTCTCTAGGTTTCAGGATCTTCTTTTTGTCCTTAGTGGCTCACAGCATTACACTTCATCTGGATGTAATTACAGTAACCATATAATGCCTAATTTTTTTTTTTTTTTCGGTATGCGGGCCTCTCACTGTTGTGGCCCCTCCCGTTACGGAGCACAGGCTCCGGACGCGCAGGTTCAGCGGCCCTGGCTCACGGGCCCAGCCGCTCCGCGGCATGTGGGATCTTCCTGGACCGAGGCACGAACCCGTGTCCCCTGCATCAGCAGGCGGACTCTCAACCACTGTGCCACCAGGGAAGCCCATGCCTAATATTTTTAATGTAATTTAAAGTCTAGAGGCTGGACAAAATGCTCCAGGAAGTTATTAAAGAGCTTGGATCCTTCTAGCTTCTTATGCAATCCACACTTATCATGTTTCTGAACCTCCTGTTCATGGCCACAAGGATGGCTGTGACACAGAGGTATCACCTCTACATTACGTGCAAAACTGGGTATATGGACACTCCTGCAAGGAAATCTGCAGAAGAAATTATTTTTCATTGTGTGTGCTTTTACTCTTAAGAAAAGCAGGGTACTTATAATGAGAAAGAGGGGAGAATGATCATGGCTTAGGCAGTTAGTCTCCAATGTTCCATTTGATGAAACTTATGTAAGACTAATTCAGGGCTTATCAATCAAAAGACCATGCCTTTCATCAGCACTCAGAAATTTTCTTCTATTTTTAAAAAATAATTGCTTCCTCTCCATTTTCTCTAATCTTGCTCCCTGAAATTCCTCAGTCAGATTCTAGACGTCCTGGATGAAACATCTGTGTCTCTTATCCTTTCTGTTCTCGTTTTTATCACTGATTCGTGCTCTGCATTCAGAGAAATTACCTTAACTTCTTATTTTTACTGAAGTCATATATTAACTGAATGTAATTTTAAATCATATTTTTAATTTCTAAAAGCTGCTTCTTGTTTTTATTTGTAATAGCATCCTTTTCTTCTTTTATGGATACAATATCTTCTCTGTCTTCTCTGAGGATATAAGTTTGAATTTTTAAGTGTCCTTTGATCTTTATTTCTTCAGGGGTCATTTACTCTGAAAGCTTACCTTGGCTTTCTCTTGCAAGCTATGGATTTTGCTATTTCTGATAATCCTTGATTACTAATCCATGAGGGAAAATGAAAGGCTGTTTTGCATAAAAAGTGTTATTCCCTAGTAAGACAGTCTCCTGAACAGAACGGTTGATGGAGAGCTCTGCTTTGTAACTGGGTCATCCATCCGGTTCACCAGGACTGGCTTCTGACAAGTGGCTTTTCTTGTAGGTGTGGGAGTGAGGAATCTGACATTAGCCTGGAAATCTAAAATGTCACAATAAGAAGGACTCTAATCTATGTGCACACACCGGCACTAGAAGCCCTAGTTCTTCCTGGGAAATGTATTCAATTTCTCTAGAAATGAATTGTCCATATGGGGGCTGCCAATGGTTCTGTGTGCAGTGGTGGGGAAAAGTTGGAAGGGATCACTGAAGCAGCTATCTGGCACACAAAATTTTAATGATACCTCTGGTTTTGCACCATACCTCACCCTCACTCTCCAAAGCTAGGAACCCTAAATCCAGGGCCCTGGATGTGGCAAGCTGATGAGCTAACTCTGCACGTTCCCAGAGGTCAACCACGTGCCTATTCTGAGCATCCTCTACTCCACTTTGCCTATGATACATTTTCATTGATGGTCCACATCCAAGAAATGGGATGAATTCTCTAGTCTGCTGTTGGCCATCCCCACACCTCTCCATCATTAAGATTTTTCTGCCAATGGAGTCTCAAAAGGGGAGGCAAACGCATCTGTTTGGTCTAATATTTAAAATCAGAAACTTTCTACAAACTTTTTTATTATGCAAGAACCTCTAAGCATATTTCAGCAGCTTAATCTTTGATGCCTACAATGTTTTATCATGGACCATCTTGTATGGCCCATATCTTAATTTTGGATCATAAAAATGCCCCCAAACTCGTTTTCTACAGGAAATTTCTGAAGAAATTTTTGAACTGGAACATTAACTCCATTGATAACAGGCTGATCTTGTTTTTGTTTTATTTTGTTTTCTTTTTTGTTTTGTTTTGTTTTCTCACCTGTTAACAGACCTGTTAATTCCTTTTTAATTAATTAATTAATTTATTTTTGGCTGCTTTGGGTCTTCGTTGCTGCACGTGGGCTTTCTCTAGTTGCGGTGAGCGGGGTCTTCATTGCGGTGCGCGGGCTTCTCATTGCAGTGGCTTCTCTTGTTGCGGAGCACGGGCTCTAGAGCGCAGGCTCAGTAGTTGTAGCATGCGGGCTCAATAGTTGTGGCTCGCGGGCTCTAGAGTGCAGGCTCTGTAGTTGTGGCACAGGGGCTTAGTTGCCCTGCGGCATGTGGGATCTTCCCAGACCAGGGCTCGAACCCGTGTCCCCTGCATTGGCAGGTGGATTCTTAACCACTGCGCCAGGGAAGCCCTGTTAATTCCATTTTGTGACTCCTCTCTTTGGAAAGTTTATCAATCCTTTAAGTTGGTGAAACAGTGGCAGCTCCCAATTCCCTTTTCTCAGTAGTTTCATAGAAAATTTCCAGAAAGCTTAAATTCATGAAAGCTGATTGTTGGGCTAGAGATGAGAAGTTTTATCAGTAAGTTGTTAGTTAAGTGTTGTTTTCCTTAAAATAAAGAAAAACATCCATATGGGACCTCTTAGCATGTACTCTACCCAGCAATGTGCATGTCCCTCACCATTACCTTGGGAATTTTTTTCATAGGAGCTGAGAACAAACAGAGAAAAGATAAAAGTAGAACGCAGGCCATCCCAGCCGACTCTAACTTGCCCGCCAAGTATATAAGAAGGCATGGTGGCCGATTCCCTGAAGTCTTGCGCCTATCTCACCATGGAGACACTCTTCCAGCCATCAAGTAATGGGATTCTGTACAACAAACCTAGCTGAACACACAGATGGAGCTACTAGTGCCAGGAGAATGAGCAAGAGAAGGGGCAGCTTAAGAGAGAAGAGAAGGTGACATACTGGACACAGGGGTCGCAGCGAGAGGAAAGAGGGTTACAGGTAGTAACTCTGCAGATGGGAAAGACGGGCTGGTGACTGGATAGTTATTTGGCTTGGAGGCCACCTTCTACCTTTAACTAGCAGACAGGCGCAAAGCACGAGAGACTATCTTGAGTGGGATGAGTGTAACGCAGTGAGTGAGTTTTCCCAGAATTATGTTTTCACCCACCAGGTGGCTGGGGGGTGGGGGGGTTACTCGAATACTAAACCAATTACTTTAAAATGTAAGCTGCTTCTTCACACATTCGATTTGCAAATTTAGAAATTCATCCCTATCTTATCTCATCTGGGATTTCAAAAATTCCTCGCAGGGCATACATCTGCGCAGAAACCAATTCCAATCGCTGGACTAGAAACTGGAGCAAAGTTGTCTCCAGGCAGGGCTCAGGACCAGTGAGGGGCAAAGGACAAGAGGCTGAGAAGCGGTGGGAATAGATGAGACGGACTCTCAGAAGGCACTGCGGATATCAGAAATGGGGATGAATTATAATGAGACTGACTTTGAAAGAGAAATTCAGATGCTTGCAAAGCCCAAGGTAGATCCATGGTGCACTTTTCTCTCTCTCCCTGAGCAAACCCCTCTGTTCTCGCTATTCAATAAGAGCTTCAAAAAGCCGACGGCTTCTAAATTTGTGCCGCCCCGTATCTCACTCTGGAGCCCCAAGCCCTCTGTATCCCCAGAGTCCTTTCTCCTATCTCCTTTTTGGAGGCAGATTTTTGCTAAATAATAACTCTGTCTCTAACTATCCTGTCTTGCGAGTGAAAGCTCCCTCCGTGTGAAGAACTATTATGGGCTGGCATTTACATCTGAGACTAAAAATAACCCTCACCAGACTGCCTGTAAGATGGGGTTTTCTGAGAACCTGCAGGCCTTGAGAATGCAAATCAGAAAAGGATCCGATTGCCACCAACACTTCTTGAGAAAACTGCCATTTGCATCTGCACACCGGGTCCCGGATGTCTGCAAATAAATCAGTGGCTCGTTCAAACCAGAACCCAGGCACTGATTGAAAGCTCACGTGGAGGTGGATTTGGAAGAAGGAGTGAAAAGGACACAGCTCTGGAAATTGGGATGAAGGAGCCCAAGTCACTGTCGGAAGAGAAGGGGGCAGCACATTCCTCAGTGTCTAACCCTAACCTGACTTTGAACTGTATCGACAATGTTCCTTTAGTTCAATGGGTGTCATTTGCAACTGCTAGCCCTCCCTCCCTCCCACCCACCCCCAAAACACCTTCCTATACTTTCATTAACTACATCCTTTTAAAGAATGTCATCATTGCCAGGGACACATTTTCAGGCCTGGAATAGACCGAAGTGATTTTACTGAAAACGTGTCAATAAACAGTGATAATAGTAGCCCACCATGGCACAAAGTAGAAACAAAGTCCAGGGGGGACCTTCAAGATGGCTGGGATGAAGTGAGAGAGTAGCACCGACATATATACACTACCAAACGTAAGGTAGATAGCTAGTGGGAAGCAGCCGCATAGCACAAGGAGATCAGCTCGTGCTTTGTGACCGCCCGGAGGGGTGGGATAGGGAGGGTGGGAGGGAGACCGCAAGAGGGAGGGGATATGAGGATATATGTATACGTAGAGCTGATTCACTTTGTTATACAGCAGAAACTAACACACCATTGTAAAGCAATCATACTCCAATAAAGATGTTAAAAAAAAAAAAAAAGCAAGTCCAGTTTTATCTTCCTTAGGAAACAGATTTTCCTGAAATCACTTCTATCCACACACCTGAAGGTAGGAATCCCATTAACTCTTTATCTGGCCCCTAAATACCATATCATATCAAAATACCAGTTACAAAATTAAAAACCTGTTTTCTTTAAGATTCTACGCTTCCAAGTTCTGACCTGGCTTTCCCTAATGGACTGTGACCTCTGGTCTGCAGCTTCAACTTGTACTAAACCTTCCCCACTTAGGAATTCCACAAAATTTGTCTGTTTTAGTCTAGAATAGGCTGCAGAACCCATGGTCCTACTGTCCTTGTTTCTAGGGAACACACTGATGTCTTTAGGGGTGAAGGGGCATCACATCTGCAGCTTCCTCTCACACAGTTCAGAAAGAAAGTAATATGTATACAGTTGGCGTTTTGTATCCGTCGGTTCCACAGTCTCGAATTCAACCAACAACAGATCAAAAATATTGAAAAAGGAAAAAAAAATTGCAGAATGTTCCAAAAAGCAAAACTTGAATTTGCCAGCTCCTGGCAACTATCAACTATTTACAAAGCATTTACTTAGGTATTATAAATAATCTAGACATGATTTAACATACAAGGGAGGATGTGGAAGGTTGTATGCACATACTACATCATTTTATAAAAGGGACCTGAGCATCCTCAGATTTTGGTATCCACAGGGGAATGGGGGGGGTGGTTGGAATCAATCCCCTGCAGATACCAAGGGACAACTGTATACATATTTAAAGAGAAAGACAAGAATCTAGTAATGTGGGCTTCCCTGGTGGCGCAGTGGTTAAGAATCCACCCGCCAATGCAGGAGCACGGGTTCGAGCCCTGCTCTGGGAAGATCCCGCATGCCACGGAGCAACTAAGCCCATGCGCCACAACTACTGAGCCTGCACTTTACAGCCCATGAGCCACAACTACTGAGCCTGCGAGCCACAACTACTGAGCCCACATGCCACAGCTACTGAAGCCCAGGTGCCTAGAGCCCATGCTCTGCAGCAAGAAAAGCCACCCAATGAGAAGCCCAGGCACCTCAACGAAGAGTAGCCCCAGCTCGCCATTTACCCACGCGCAGCAACAAAGACCCAACGCAGCCAAAAATAAAAATAAATAAATAAATTTATATTAAAAAAATAGAATCAAGTAATGCAGTAATCGTAACATTTCGATCATCTGGATGAAGGATATGCAAGAATCCTTTGTGCTCTTCTTGCGATTTGCCTGAAAGTCTGAAATTAAGTCAAAATCAAAGTTAAAAGAGGGACTTCCCTGGTAGTGCAGTGGTTAAGAATCCGCCTGCCAATGCACGGGAGACGGGTTCGTTCCCTGGTACGGGAAGATCCCCCATGCCGCGGAGCAACTAAGCCCGTGTGCCACGTGTACTGAGCCCGCACACCCTAGAGCCCGTGCGCTGCAACTAGAGAAAGCCCACAAGCAGTAATGAAGACCCAACACAGCCAAAAAAAAAAAAAAAAAAGTTAAAGAAAAATTACCTGAAGAGCATTGTGGGCTTTAAAGGAAATAATATCTATGGGAAAAATGCTCTATAAATTATAAAGTGCTACATAAACGTTTTTAAACTGGAAAATTACATCAATGAAATTCATTTGATGTAATTTAAAAAATTAAAATTAGAAAAAATTTTGAAGTTTCAGTGGCTTAAGAAAACACATATTTGTAACAGAGCAGTAGGGCTTTATGGGGCCTTTCCGGACGGACCCCTCCCCCATATCCTCTGCTTTAGCTCCTCTCTGAAGTACCTAGATAATAGTATCTGATGCACATTTCCTGAGTTGTTTCACAGATGCTAAAACCCCCACCAAATGGAAGAAATTAACTACTTGATGACCATGAGCACGTAGCCCCCAGACCTACTGGCACCTAAGGATTAATACTGTTAACCCCTGTGACACCACCCTGTTACCTCACCATCAACAAATCAGAATTGTGCATGAGCTGATCACATACCCTGGGATGCACCCCACCCCCCAAACCTTGCCTTTAAAAATACTTCGCTGAAATCCATCCTGCTTGGTGCCCTTCAACAAACACTGTACTTTCCTTCACCACAATCCAGTGTCTGTAGATTGGCTTTACTGCGCGTGGGCGAACGAACCCAACTTTGGTTCAGTAACATTTATTTCTTGCTCCTTCAAAGCCTTCTACATGCCCACGCCCTCCAAGTGCAGCTGTTCTCCATCTCAGGCATTCAAGCTGCTTGGAGCTAATGTTCCACCACCTCAAATGAGGCCCAGGGGTCACCTTAGCAAGAGAAGGGAGCTTGTGAGCTGCTGCCCTTGCTTTTCTGTGCATTGGTAAGGATGTCACAAATCTCCTTCCATTCAGGGCCAGAACAAATGACACAGCCCCGCCTACCTGTAAGGGGGGCAGTAAATGTAGGGACTTCCAGGCCATAATCGTGGAGCATTCCTGTCTCTGCTCCAGTATTCCTCGAGTTCCCATTTTCTGCTGAACCCTTGTATTTCTCAATATATGTGGGAAAGGAAAAGGAGAAGAAAGGTATATATCTTACTTTATTCCTTCATTTCTCTTCTAATCACCTCGCAATGCTCCAACTTGGACTCCCTACCTGACCCCCAGTCAAATAGAGCAGGAAGCATCGCCTCCTTTAGGGATGGCCCAGATCAGGCCACCCCTGTTCAGAAATGTAGTGGCTTACACTTGTCAAAACAGAAAACAATGCTCTCCATCGCGTGTATAATAGACGTGGGATCTTGACTGGACAACAAATGAAGACAGCATTGAGAATAAAGACAGGCAAAGAGTAAACAATAAGCGTGTAAGAATTTCCCAAATGCACAAATACTGACGAACACCCACTCTACATACACCTGGACTCTTCACATTTAATATTCGCAACAGCTTGTTTACACCCAGCCAAGTTCCAGCCACCTTGGAACAGACAAATTTTGGAGGTCACAGTACAGCACAAAAGGTGTGTGTGAGGCCAGAGCAACAGCCATCTCCGCTGCGACCACAGAATGTAGATAACAACCCACCGCCCCATTTAAAGAAACAAAAACCACAAGTGCAGAGCACAGGGCTAACAGCATCAAACACCCAGACAGATGGGGGAGAATGAGGCTCCAGGGAGAGAAGAGAGTGATCTTAAAGCAGGGCAGTAAATGAAGAAAGCACAGGGCTGCTTGGGTTTTACTGATTTCTGCACCGAGAGAAAGGCAATTAAGCAGCTCTTCAGGGAGAATCGAGTTACAAGGGTCCCCGAGCTCACTGGTAACTCATCCCACCTTCACGGTAACATTTCTTACCCGTAGTCACAGAATAAGGACAGTTCTACTCCTCCCACCACAAACCTTGAAAATCTGGCACCAGAGTAACGCCCCTGTTTCCTCTAGTCACAGCCCTAAGCCTTGGAGTGCGCTTCCCAGAGCTTAGCTCTTCCATCATCTCCTGGGCCACCTCCTGAAGCAAAGTCGTGTGATAACACACCCAGCACACACCTAAGGCAAGTCTTATTTCTTGCCTTCTTCCTTCCTTCCTTCCCTCCCTCTTTCCTCCCTACTCTCCTTCCTTCAACAAATTACTTACCAAGATCCTAACGTGTGGCCAGGCACAATCTCCTTAATTTAGAAAATGAGACTTTACAACGTGCAATTTAAAAGTAAGAAGCACCTGTTCCCAGGTAGACAGCTAGAAATACATGCAGAGAGACAGAATCCAGCTCCGGCTGGATATTTCTGCCCACCCACCTGAGGAGAAAGAAAAAATCCAGGTTTTTTTTCATTGCCCATCCTGGGTAGAATTGTGGGCATGAAAGCAGCATATGCCCACAGGGGTAGATACATAAAAAACGTCCTACCTCCAATACCTGCCAAGCACCTGGAGTAAAGCTTTAAAAGTTCATTCCTGGGCTTCCCAGGTGGCACAGTGGTTAAGAATCCGCCTGCCAAGGCAGGGACCATGGGTTTGAGCCCTGGTCCGGGAAAATGCCACATGCCGTGGAGCAACTAAGCCCGCAAGCCACAACTATTGAGCCCACGTGCCACAACTGCTGAAGCCCGCGCACCTAGAGCCCGTGCTCCACAACAAGAGAAGCCACCGCAGTGAGCAGCCCGGACACTGCAACGAAGAGTAGCCCCCGCTCACCGCAACTAGAGAAAGCCCGCGCGCAGCAACGAAGACCCAACGCAACCAGAAATAAAAAATAAATACATTAAAAAACAAAAACTGATTTAAAGAAAAACAAAGTTCATTCCTATTTAGAACCTAAAGAAAGGTGAATTCTGCTTAACTGCTCCCTGCCTCTCCCCACATCACTTTTGAGCGTGTTTCTTCTCTCTGGACCTGGAGCTCTGACGAGGGCCGGGCCCACTTCTCCTGCTTCGCATTTCCCCAGGCCCTATACTGATGTGGAAGGCACACAACATTTGTTTATCTTATTGCGTTATCCTCATTGCCTGCTGCACTCCATCGTGACTACTCCACTCCGTTCAAACAAACCAGCACCTCATTTCACGCATGAAACCTGCATCCATGTTTGGGGCTCCATAATCTCCAAAACAACAACAAGCAAAACAAAGCCATCTCACCCCAAATCATTACCTCTCTCTTTCAGAAAGAACTGTGAATAGAATATAGCTGTCATTTTTGAATGCTTCAAATAGTCATTATAATTATATATAAACACACCCCATATAATAAAAAACAATAGGTAACTTTGGTTTTAATAATGATCGCCACTCACAGTTGTCTTTGTCTATGGCTTGGTCCACTGTGTTGCAGGTCCCAGGAGTGAAGGAAGCAGGCTTGTCCAGCCACAAGGGGACAAACTGGGGTTTCGCTATCTCCTTGGTGTCCTCAAGAAGCCCACGGAAGTTTTCTGGCGATGGTTTCTGGGTTTGGGCAGCCATACATTTACACGTTGGGAAGCATGTTGGTTGGATTCGGAGCTGCAGAGGTGTGAGCTGCGCCCCTTCCTGTGGAGCCATATGCCCTGGCTTTTCCTGCCAGCACAGACTGGAAAGACCGTCTACATCTTTTCCCCTATGTGAGTGCCAGTAATTCAGTCCGGGTCCTTCCAGCCTTTTCCCACTCTTTTCTCTTCTCTCCTTCCTCTACTTCCTCCCACAAATTTCTACGTAAGAGAAAAATCATCCGGTGTTCCTGAGAAAATAGGGAAAACCACGGGCTTCCGGAGGCCTCCCCACTGCTCGGCCTCCGGCTGCAGACAGCTCCGCACTCAGCCGCCTCTCCCCTTCTAGGAAGAGGTTCTTTTTAGTTCATGGGGTGAATCAATAGAATTTTGAAATCCCCTCTCCCCCAAAATCATCTTGTAGCAGGTTGATTCAACGAGCCGGAGTCAGCAAGGGACCCTGAAAAGCGATTTTCTCTCACCCCATCATTGCCTTTGGTTTTACAGCCTAAAAGTTCTTTTTCCAGCCTCGAGCAACCTTCCAGGTAGAGCCCGTGGCTTTCCAGACAAGTCAGGAATTAAAACAGCATAACCTTCAGTTAAAAACAAAAAAAAATCAGTTCTATTGTAATCAAAACCATTATCTTCCACATAATTTAAAGTCCGTCCTCCCTCCAGCTAGGCCTGAGCTACACAGCCGCTCCGCCCCACGGACGGGGGAAGAGCTGGGTGAGATCTCTTCATCAACCTCGTTTCCCACTAGCTCAGGCACCTCCCATTCCTGGGAGGAGCCAGGGAAGAAGGAAGTTGAGTCAGCCCTCGGTATCCCCAGGTTCCTTATCCGCAGATTCAAGCAACTACAGGTGCTACAGGTGGAAAATATTCGGGGAAAAAATTTCCAGAAACTTCCAAAAACTAAAACTTGAATTTGCTGGGCACCAGGGAACTATTTACAAAGTATTTACGTTGTTTTACTCTGCCATTCTGTATAAGGACTTGGGAATCTGAAGATATCCTGGGGGCGTGGGGCAGGCAGGTGTGCGAGGATCCTGAAAACAATCACCTGCAGATACCAAGGGAGGACTGCAGAAAGCACGGAATATTACTTAACTAGTGCTGGTGCCATCTGGCTACTCCATGCCCAAATACTGACTGTCATTGGCAGAAAATACCTTCCCCAAAGCTGTCCACATTCTAATCTGTGAATACATTACCTTCCATTGAACAAGGGACTTTGTGGATGTGATGAAGTTTAGGACCTTCAGATGGGAACGATTGGCCTGGATTATCCAGGTGGGCCCAATGTAATCCCAAGTGTCTTTATAACAGGGAGGCAGGAGTGTCAGAGTCTGAGAAGGAGGTGTGATGGTGGAAGCAGACGTCAGGTGATGTCATTGCTGACTGGGAGCTGGGAGCTGAGGAAGGAGGGCAGCCTCAAAGAGTTGGAAAGTTCAAGGACAGAAATTCTCCACTTGAGCTCCCAGAAGAAACACAAGCCTGCTAGCACCCTGATCTTAGCCCCCTGAGACCCATGTTAGACTTCTGACCTCCAGAGCTATGAGATCATGAATGTGCATTGTTTTAAACCACAAGTTTTTGGTAATCTATCAGAGCAGCAATAAGGAACTAATATGCTGACTCATGGAGAACTTTCCAGACTCCCACAGTGGGTATCTTTGGCATGTACTGTATGGCCAGGCTGCTCAAGGTGGCTGTTCTCTTGTTCTCTGTACATCCCCTACTCGACCAGCGCCTGCTTCACCTACACCTACTCACACGACTGACCTTGCCCCTCTGCTAGTTTCCCTGGTAACGGATGAGCCAATCTGACATCAATTCCCCCTTAACTAGCAATCTCTCCCCCTCCATGGCCACCCCCCTACCTCTACCACCCCCACCCTGGAGGGACGACTGCCACCTTGTCCGGCCTGCGGTCCACCGCACACGGTGGGGTGTGGCTCCAGGACCTTGCCTCCAACATGTAAGATCCCCCATCCATTAAACCACTGACGTCTCTGTTGCTGACTCCGGGCTCTTTCTTCGGTCTTAAAGCTGGGCATGTGTACAGGCCTTGTAGGCCTTCAGGGTACAACACAACACGTACCTTTCTTGAAAGCACTGCTTCTCAACCAGGGGCAATGTTTGCCCCCCACCCCCAGCGGGTATTTGATAAAGTCTGGAAACATTTTAAATTACATTAACTGGTGCAGGGGGAGGGGGGCAGTGATTTCTAGTGGGTGGAGGCCAGAGATACAGCTGACCATCCAACAATGCACAGGACAGACTCCTACAACAATTATTAGGTCCAAAACGTCAGTAGTGTCAAGGCTGAAAAATCCTGATCTAAAGCAAGCAATGAACTCTTTGGCTTCTTAGAAATCTCTCTCCTGTCCAACAGACGGCCCACCCCCAAGAGGGTCCTTTCAAAATAACTTGAGATTGATTCACTTCTACCACCTGTGCCTGAGGGGAGGGTAATGAGCCTTCTTGGCTCACCAAACATCCCCAATTCATGCAGCCCCTACTGAAGGATCCTCTCTTTTGTAGGTTAGAGGTGGGAGGTTGTATGGCTCTTGTCATAACTGACGCCATTTTGGTTCCATACAGTTGCTCCAGTCCTTACGCTGACCCTACCCAGGGCTGTGTGGCATATCACTTCCCTGTCATCAAGGGCTTTGTAGTTAATAGAACATTTTTCTTTTTTTTTTGCAGTACACGGGCCTCTCGCTGCCATGGCCTCTCCCGTTGTGGAGCACAGGCTCCAGACACGCAGGCTCAGCGGCCATGGCCCACGGGCCCAGCCGCTCCGCGGCATGTGGGATCTTCCCGGACCGCGGCACGAACCCGTGTCCCCTGCATCGGCAGGTGGACCCTCAACCACTGCGCCACCAGGGAAGCCCTAATAGACATTTTTTAATAATCATTAAGACCAAGTGGCCTTTATGCTCTGTTAGTCCCCCAACAATGAAGAACTGCGCTGATGTGTTCCCAACTCCCAAAGACTAGTTACCCATTCATAAACCTTGACTTAGGAATGCACATCCTGCTTCTTTCCAAGCACGTACCCCCATACCCTCTTATAGGTTAACTATAAAGTTGTCCCAGTGGCCCCTCAGGGTTGTAGAGTGCAGCTTCTAATGCTTCTGGATTGTTGTCTACTGGTCATACACTGTGAGTAAGTCACCCTATAAGAAACTGATCCAGGGCGTCCCTGGTGGCGCAGTGCTTGAGGGTCCACCTGCCGATGCAGGGGACACGGGTTCGTGCCGCGGTCCGGGAAGATCCCACATGCCGCGGAGCGGCTGGGCCCGTGAGCCATGGCCGCGGAGCAACGGGAGGGGCCACAGCAGTGAGAAGCCCGCGTAGAGCAAAAAGAAAAAAAAAAGAAAAAAGAAACTGATCCACTGATTTTATGGAGCTGCCTGCCTTGTTTTTCTGTCTCAAGGGGGAGCAGATACAGGGATATATGTATATGTATAGCTGATTCAATTTGTTATAAAGCAGAAACTAACACACTATTGTAAAGCAATTATACTCCAATAAAGATGTTAAAAAAAAAAAGATAACTTCTCAGTTGGTGAGCACTTTTCATTCCCTCCATCCTCCAACAGAGATGAATTAAGAATTCTCTCCAGATTATGTGGCCACTTATCACCAATTATATTCCACTTGAATGGTTTAGAAAACATTCAAGAGCCTCATTTAACATCCTGTTAACACACCTTCCTTAAGACAATTAAGGCATTGTTAGAGTTTAGAGATTTTCCTGTTAACTGATTCTGCAGGGAAGCATTGTAAGCAAACATTTCCATGAAATGACGATGATTTTCATTTCCTGAATGTGTCTTTCACACAAATTTGTAGAATTGGAATGGGTAGAGACACACTCTAATATTGTATGTATCAGAGAAAGGACATATACAAACGAAGGAAAAGAGTATAGAGAGCATGGCGGGGTCTGTGTGCTTCATCTAGTCATTCATGAATTCAACAAATATTCTACTCAAACATGACCTTTCCATCAAAACTCTCCCTGACCAGTGTTTAAAATAACCCACTTACCACCCTATGCCCACTTTCCATCCTCTCACCCTTCTTCTTTCTTTTTTTAATTGAGATGTAACCGCATGCCATAAAATTCACTCTTCTAAGTGTATAATTCAGTGGGTTTTAGTATATTTACAATATTTGTGCAACAAATCACTGCTGTCTAATTCTGGAACATTTTCATCACCCCAGTAAGAAACCCTGTTTCTTTAGCAATTATTCCCCATTTCCCCTCCCTAGTCCCTGTCAATCACCAATCTACTTTCTATCTCTATGAATTGGCCTATGCTGGGCATTTCATATGAATGGAATCAGCCTTTTGTTTCTGGATTCTTTTACTTAGCATAATGCTTTCAGGATTTATCCCTGTTGTAGTATACATCTCTACTTCATTCCTTTTTCATGGTTGAATAATATTTCTTTGAAAGGATATACCACATTTTAAAAAATTTCTCAGACAATTTGGGTTGTTTTCTCTTCTTCACTGTCATGAATAATGCTGTTACATACGTTCACATTCAATTTTTGTGTAGACATATGTTTTCAATTGTCTTGTCCTACCTAGGAGTATAATTTCTGAATCATATGGTAACTCAATGTTTAACTTTTTGAAGGACTGCTGAACTGTTTTCCAAAGTGGTTGCACCATTTTACATTCACACCAGCAAGGTATGAGGGTTCCAATTTCTCCACATCCTTGTCAACACTTGTAATTGTCTTTTATTTTTGCCATCCGAATGGATGTGAAATGGTAGCTCATTGTGGTTTGGATTTGCATTTCCCTAATGACTAATAGGGCTGAGTGCTCTTTTTCACGTACTTATTGGCCACTTGTATATTTTCTTTGGAAAAAATATCTTCAAATCCTTTGCCTGTTTCCTTTTTTGAAGTACAGTTGATTTACCATGTTGTGCTAATCTCTGCTGCACAGCAAAGTGACTCAGCTTTACACATTCATTTCTAATATTCTTTACCATTATGGTAAAGAGACTGGATATAACTCCCTGTGCTATATGGTAGGACCTTGTTTATCCATCCTAAATGTAATAGTTTGCCTTTGCCTGTTTTTAAATTGAGCTGTCTTTTTATTGCTGAGGCTGTAAGAGTTCTTTATATATTCTGGGTCCTAGACTCATCATATATATGATTTGCAAGTATTTCCTCCCATTATGTGGGGTGTCTTTTCACTTTCTGGATAGTGTCCTTTGAAGCATGAAGCTTTAAATTTTGACACTCCAATATTCGAAAATTTTCTTTCATTGCTTGCACTTTATATGTCATATCTAGTAAACCTTTGTGTAATCCAAGATCACAAACATTTACACTTATATTTTCCTGTAAGAATTCAATAATTTTAGCTCTTACATTTAAGTCTTTGACCGATTTTGAGTTAATTTTTGTACATAGTATGAGATAGAAATCTAACTTCATTCTTTTGCATGAGGATCTTCAGTTGTTCCATCATTTTTGAAAAGACTATTCTCCCCCCATTAAGCAGTTTCGGCACCCTTGTTGAAAATCAATTCTTTATTTTCTTTATGGTGCTTATCACCATCTGAAATTATATCATCTGCCCTTCTCAAACTCCCTCACTCCTCTCCCCCCATATTTTCTCCCCCCACCAACACACACAAACTAAACTAAGTTTCACAAAGACAAAGTTGTCTCACTTACTGTTTATATCCAACGTCTGGGATATAGTCAGCAATTAATAAATATTTGTTGAATGAATGAATAAAGGAAACTCCACTTTTTTTAGAAAAAAAATGGCCATTGTATGTATCTACACTTCCTGAGTGCAAGAAATCATTTAACTTAGGGCAAAAAAAGATTGTTGTGTGATGGGCCTAAATGAGATTTCATTACCACTTCCTGGACTGGGTGTGAAGAAAGTAATTAGGCAAGTAACTACACACTGATAAAGAGAGAGTCTGCAGAGAACTTCAGTAGAAATCCAAAGGCAAGTGTAAAGGGACTATCCAAGATGCAGTACTTAATATTCAACAATGTCCTCATCGCCTAACAATGTCTACTCACCTCTAAATGGTGAACTCGATGTACTAAACCAGCTCTCAGGTCAAGCACAGTGTTTACTGGTATTCTAGTATTCTGATGTTTTGAATTCTTTAGATACAGGCTCTGTAGTCACCTAAAGTTAGTCTATTTAAGGAATATAGTTTTTATTTGCAACATGTCTTTCAAAAATAAATATTAACCAACATGTTAATTAAAAGATACACTATTAAGAGACAATATAGGGACTTTTCTGGTGGTCCAGTGGTTAAGACTCCATGCTTCCATTGCAGGTGACACAGGTTTGATCCCTGGTCTGGGAACTAAGACCCCGCATGATGCTGCACGATGTAGCCAAAACAGAACAAAAAAAACCACAACAACAACAAAATCTCATATTTAAAAAAAAAAAGGAGAGACAATATGAATTTTCTTATAAAAGCTTTCTGAAGTATTTCTGACCATGAGTATAAAGATTCAGAGCTCTCCCTAAAAGTGAGTAGATAAAACTCTTAGCCAACCGCCTAAAATAGAAAAGGTTCTCAAAGACTTTCCTGAGTATCTTCTTTGGAGAAATGTCTATTTAGGTCTTCTGCCCATTTTTGGATTGGGTTGTTTGTTTTTTTGATATTGAGCTGCTTGTAAATTTTGGAGATTAATCCTTTGTCAGTTTCTTCATTTGGAAATATTTTCTCCCATTCTGAGGGTTGTCTTTTGGTCTTGTTTATGGTTTCCTTTGCTGTGCAAAAGCTTTTAAGTTTCATTAGGTCCCATTTGTTTATTTTTGGTTTTATTTCCATTTCTCTAGGAGGTGGGTCAAAAAGGATCTTGCTGTGATTTGTGTCATAGAGTGTTCTGCCTATGTTTTCCTCTAAGAGTTTTATAGTGTCTGGCCTTACATTTAGGTCTTTAATCCATTTTGAGTTTATTTTTGTGTATGGTGTTAGGGAGTGTTCTAATTTCATACTTTTACATGTACCTGTCCAGTTTTCCCAGCACCACTTATTGAAAAGGCTGTCTTTTCTCCACTGTATATTCTTGCCTCCTTTATCAAAGATAAGGTGTCCATATGTGCGTGGGTTTATCTCTGGGCTTTCTATCCTGTTCCATTGATCTATCTTTCTGTTTTTGTGCCAGTACCATACTGTCTTGATTACTGTAGCTTTGTAGTATAGTCTGAAGTACAGGAGCCTGATTCCTCCAGCTCCATTTTTCGTTCTCAAGATTGCTTTGGCTATTCAGGGTCTTTTGTGTTTCCACACAAATTGTGAAATTTTTTGTTCTAGTTCTGTGAAAAATGCCATTGGTAGTTTGATAGGGATTGCATTGAATCTGTAGATTGCTTTGGGTAGTAGAGTCATTTTCACAATGTTGATTCTTCCAATCCAAGAACATGGTATATCTCTCCATCTATAGAGTCATACAGAGTGAAGTAAGTCAGAAAGAGAAAAACAAATACCATACGCTAACATATGGAATCTAAGGGAAAAAAAAAAAAAAGGTCATGAAGAACCTGGGGGCAAGACGGGAATAAAGACACAGACCTACTAGAGAATGGACTTGAGGATATGCGGAGGGGGAAGGGTAAGCTGGGATGAAGTGAGAGAGTGGCATGGACATATATACACTACCAAACGTCAAATAGGTAGCTAGTGGGAAGAAGCCACATAGCACAGGGAGATCAGCTTGGTGGTTTGTGACCTAGAGGGGTGGGATAGGGAGGGTGGGAGGGAGGGAGACGCGAGAGGGAAGAGATATGGGAACATATGTATATGTATAACTGATTCACTTTGTTATAAAGCAGAAACTAACACACCATTGTAAAGCAATTATACTCCAACAAAGATGTTAAAAAAAGTCTTTCCTGAGGCTCCTATTTAGAAAGAAAGAGCGTGCCCGCCCACTAGTGGAAGAATTAAGTAATTGCTTGATTTTCCAAGAAGGATTCATTGACTTCATCTTATGGCGAAAACTGTTAGCTAAGCTTTAGAGCCACATAATTCATTGCCTGCACAAGAGGTGAATTGAAGAGATCATTGAAAACTCCAGGGACTACAGAAGCCAGGAACATAAAGGTCTATTTTCCGGGTAAGAAAAACAAACCAAGTGCCAGGAAAATAATCAAACTGTATTTTTCTGAACAATGGCTGCAACCAAACCAAATAATATGTGCATGTGTGATACTGACAATTGTATCTCAAATTCAAAATTGAAAAAAAAAATCAAGATAAAAGGGTTTCCCTGGTGGCACAGTGGTTAAGAATCTGCCTGCCAAGGCAGGGGACACCGGTTCGAGCCCTGGCTGGGGAAGATCCCACATGCCGCAGAGCAACTAAGCCCGTGCACCACAACTACTGAGCCCGCGAGCCACAACTACTGATCCGACATGCCACAACTACTGAAGCCCATGGGCTTAGAGCCCGTGCTCCGCAACAAGAGAAGCCACCACAATGAAGAAGGCTGCGCACCTCAACAAAGGGTGGCCCCTGCTCGCCGCAACTAGAGAAAGCCTGCACACAGCAACGAAGACGCAACACAGCCATAAATAAATAAATAAAAACCAAGATAAAAATTGGAATATTTTACTTCTAATATTTTCTTTCACAATTTGTTGACATTTATTTTGGAACCAGAAATCTGCAACTTTTTCTTTGGCAGCAATATTTCATTGCTAAATCTTGTTTTAAGTTTGATATGAACTCAGAATTCAGCCTTAACAGGTAGTCTTGACTAGAAGTGATGTTTGATATTGGAAAAGAGCTGTTGAAAAACGTAGGCATTTTCAAAGATTTTCAAAAAATCTCTGCACAATTGCTAAGGTATTTGCAGGAGTTTGACTTTCTAGTGTCACTGTACTAAATCTTCCATCCTGTATGACACCATGGATCATCTTCCACATTATAGGTAAGAATTGAAAAAGGAGCACAGAGCAGTGGGAGGTTATTTTCAGAGTTTGAGATCAATAAACCACTTGGGAAAGTCAGTTGTCAGTGTATCCATCACGGAATTCAGGCCATCAATTACAGTTCGAGAAACTAATTCTAGCCCAGAAAAGAGGACCAGGTAACACTGTACCAGATAACTGTCTCCATAATGCTGTATAACTACTGTGGGTGGCTTTGTAGGAAATATTCAAAGTGTCTGTCAACCCAAAGGGCCAAGTATGTGACAACAATCTTTGCTACTTGACATAAGCAAAGATTTTTCTTTTTCCTCAGATGATGTGAATGAGTTTGTTTCAACAGTTCAATAATACTCCTTAGCTTCAGCCATGACTAAGCCTCTCAACCTACGTGCCGTGAGGAGACTGCTGTGTTACGTGTCCAATTCATCAAACAGCACCTGGAACACTCTGTGGTCCAAACCCTAGGAGGAGATCCAGCTTACAGGTGGTGAGCTCTGTGTCTGTGATGTATTCCATTTTTAACTTCCAGCAGAAAGCAATTTCTGCTGAATAATGCAAATGAGTAGATGTAAAAGCTGTGTCCTCATGTAACTTACGACATGAAACTTACATTTAATGGCAAGTCCAATATGAGCAACATCTATCCCAGGAACATCATCTACATAAAATTGTTTGAAAGTTTCCTCTGTTACAAAAATGAATTTCTTACTCACTTCCTTGTATTGTGCCTGTCATGGGCATGCTGTCCAAAATATTTTCAATCATAAAAATTCTCAGGGCTTCCCTGGTGGCGCAGTGGTTGAGAGTCCGCCTGCCGATGCAGGGGACACGGGTTCGTGCCCCGGTCCGGGAAGATCCCACATGCCGCGGAGAGGCTGGGCCCGTGAGCCACGGCCGCTGAGCCTGCGCGTCCGGAGCCTGTGCTCCGCAACGGGAGAGGCCACAACAGTGAGAGGCCCGCGTACCGCAAAAAAAAAAAAAAATTCTCAAACCCTTGGGGCTTCCCTGGTGGCGCAGTGGTTAAGAATCCGCCTGCCAATGCAGGGGACACCGCAACTAGAGAAAGTCCGCGTGCAGCAACAAAGACCCAACGCAGCCAAAAATAAAAATTTTTTAATTAATTAATTTAAAAAAAAACCTCAAACCCAGAGTGAATAAATAGAGCTAATTATTACATCTAAATACTACTAAATATGTAACCTCATCAGCTGTAATAGCAAACGTCACAATGTTTAAAACTTTTCACACAATTTATCTTTTCGTTTCCTAGCCATATTTCCAGGACATTGAACAACAGCATTTCCAGTTATGCTTACATTTGCCCGGGCTTCCGTCTTTTCAGGACACACAATTTCCGCTACATTCAAAAGATACTCTGTTACAACTTGCGGTCTGTGAAGGCTTTGATGTCCCAGGCATATTTTTCCCTTAAATACATAACTGCTTATTTTATGAACAACCAGCACAAACCTTGCTGACACTTCAGTTCTCTTGGCAGCGCATTAGGCTTTGATCACATCTCTTCCACATCCCTGGTCTTTGTTCTTACAGTGGTTTATTTCATAGGGCATCTAGGCTGTTTTCTTATTACATTTGTCAACTAAGAAAAAACAAAAGGTACAACCTAAAGAGTTATGTTTTATTCAGGGACATTACTGAGGACTATGGACTGGGAGACAGCCTCTCATATAGCTCTGAGGAACTGTTCCAAAGAGGTAAGGGAAGAGCCAGGATATATAGTTTTTGTTGGGGAAAAACAAAAAACAAAAAAACATGTAGCTGCACATCAAAAGATTACTGCTAATCACAAAAAATCAGACATGTCAGGTTAATGATTTTAGTGCTTTTCTACATATGGGAAGATGCAAAAGTCTGGGTCCATTGAAATTATTCCTTTGATAAACATCTTAAATATCTAGGGCCAGATAGTTTTTTTCACCATCCTGAATCTCCTCTCGGGGCACACAGTGGGGTGGCAACAGTGACTGACGGCTTGATGGTGGGCATAATTCATTGTTTACTGTAATGGCAGGCAACACTCTTTGTTTACTAAAATCCAAGCAATATTTTTTTGTCCCCATATCCTTTGCCAAATAAGCACATAGGAATGGTTTTCAGTTTATAAAGAACATTTGACCCTCTAGGCTTATCTTCTTTTTCCTCCTTTTCACAGAGATATGAGAAATATCTTTGCTTTCCTAACACTATGTAGTAGAAGTGATTTGCACAAGCTCAAATCTCAGTTTTTAAAAATATTATAATTTTCAACCTCTGGATCTGGTATCTCTCTACCTGGTGGGAGAACTGTCCTCTTAGTTTCCTCCAGGAAGTCAGTCAGTCACTTCCACAAAGATGTTGGGTGGCTTGGTTCCTGTTGCCCCAGAATTGACCCTAGAGCCCACACTATAAACCACACAGGAAAGTACCCTTTACCTGTAGTCATTCTCAACCACCCCCTGCTCCAAATTAGACTTGCAATGGGGAGCTTTGGAGATGCCAATGCTTAGCTTTTCTCCAGAACAATGGCTCAGAATTTTTGAGGGTGGGAGACCTGGGTGTGGATTTTTTTTTTAAGCCCTTCAGGTAATTCAGGCAATTCTGGTATGTAGACAGGGTTAAGCAGGACAGATTAAAGAAAGCAGCCAAGAACTAAGGTTACGTACTTACCCTGCAAGTCTACCAAAATGGGGACATGCCAGCCCTACTGTCACCAGCCAGGATCCCAACAGCAACCCTCCACCTCGGTCATACTTTTAAAAAGGTGAGGGGAGGGAAAGAAAAGGAGGGTGACATGAGTCATGGGCAGCATGCTGGACAGTGCCACAAAGCCCTCTCAAGGAACTCACTTGTGCTCCTCAGGAGATAGCCAGTACAGGGATGCCTGGCCCCCAGAGGCACCATGGCCAGATGGTGTAGGGGAAGCAGTACCCGCAAGACAGTACATTTACCACAGCAGCCAGTAAAATAATGAGACATCCTCCGGCCCCCCTCTCCACACCAGCACCCTGGAGGAAGAGGAAGGAGAGACCAGTGTCTCAGAGCCTACCCCCTTCCCATCCAACCCAAGCAGATGGGTCTCAGCTCAAACTGTGCTTGGGACAAAGGGAGAAGGTAAGGTTTAAACCAAATATGACACTAACTTGGATTGAGCAGTAATAACCAAAAAAGACTAGGAAAGATGCAACCTGCCCAAAATATCACTACGGGATTGAAAGCGAGCAGGACCCTGTGGGGTCCCACCGGGTACAAAAACCTTTCCATGTCTCCTGTTTCTTGTTTGTAGAAAAAGGTTTTAGACTCCTAGACCTTTCCTTGAGTTCCAAAGCGCAGATTCAAACAGTTACAACTAGGGAAGTGAGGGAATGCGGAAACAAAGGAAAAGCAAGCCCAACAAAATCTTTTCCATGATGGTTAGCTTAAACTAATGCCTTGATTTATGACCCCAAACTGTGGAGATAATGTCCCGTGGCTTCAACCAGCTGCCCCAAGTGAACTTAAAATTGATGACACCAGGAGGGCTAATTAAGAAATGAAGCTTCTGAACCACCACAAAAGCTCTGAGTAAATAATAAAATGCTTCAGCCAAGGCTTTTGCTCTCTCCTGGAAAGAAGTTAAGGGATCACAAGGCCATGATTTACTAGTTTGCTTTGCAGGCGCTCACAGATCAATCATAATCACCAAGGACACCCCGAGTCACATGACAGTGCCAGGAAGTCGGCAACGGAGGCCTTATCGGGAAGGTGAGATCACAAAGACCCCCTCCCCTTTACCTTTTTTGCCTTTAAAAACCTCGCACCCCAGGGCTTCCCTGGTGGCGCAGTGGTTGAGAGTCCGCCTGCCGATGCAGGGGACATGCGTTCGTGCCCCGGTCCGGGAAGATCCCACATGCCGCGGAGCGGCTGGGCCCGTGAGCCATGTCCGGAGCCTGTGCTCCGTAACGGGAGAGGCCACAACAGTGAGAGGCCCGCGTACAGCAAAAAAATTAACAAAAAAATAAACCTCGCACCCCAGCCAGCCAACCAGTTGGATTTGAGATGAATCTAGGTCTCCATCTTCTGAGTTGGCACCTCCTCTAGTAATAAACCTTTCTCTGCTCCAAACTCTGTTTCAGTTTGGGCTCACTGTGCATCGGGCACATGAACTCGGGTTCGACAACAGGATGGGAATAGATTCAACAGCACAGAGCTGAGCGCTATGATTGAAGGGGAAATCTTGCTCATGTTTACCCCCCTCACTGAGTGGACACTGCTCCCTAAACCAATTATTCTTTAGTGTTTTCTCAGTCATAGTAGGCTTGAACCCTAGGATTACAAGATTTTCTTAGGAGTCCTCCTTCCTATCCTCCCTGAGGTGAGGTATCTGTTGTTTGGGGATCAAACAGAGACTTGGAGGGGGCAGGAGGTGGATGTTCCTCTGTCCTTGCACTGGCTTCATCAGAACCCAAGCTAGCAAAGCCTCCTTGGTATGACCCACCACCAGGCCCCCTTGGAATCTTCTAACTCCATCAGCAAATTTCCAAACCCTTTTTGCGAACACAAGGAAGATACAGGGATTCTCCCAAGGGTGGATGGGCTGTGGGAGACTCGGGAGCAAGCTTGCAAAGCCCCCTCTGCCACTGACACCTCCATGCAGCCATGAGTGATGGGCCAAGACGTAGGGCCCCTTTCAGAGAGACGCTTACCCTCTCCAACTCTTCCCTCCCACTTCTCTCATTCCTCCCTAACTTGGAAAAGCATTTTCTAGTCTGCATGGTGGTGCTTCAGATAGAAGTGAAAGGAAAATGGGTCCCCAATCACATATTCTTCCAAATCTGTTCTATCCTACACCTGGACCAAAGTTTTTGAACTTAATAGCTAAGAATTTAAAACCTTTGGTGTTTGGTTCCAGCATGAGAGTCTCCCCAAAATACAGGTGCCTCCATTCTAGCTCCCCACATGAGAAAGGATCAAAAAACAAATCGGCCCCCCATTCCTATAAATACGGTGCCTGCCCACATGCCCCTTATGCTTTCACCTCTTAAAATCAGAGATAAACGTGAATGAACACCAACAGAAGATGCTACCAAATCAATGGAAATCAATAATTATGTGCAAGAAATTTGGGGAGATGTTATTTATTACAAACTTGTATAACTTGGGACAAAATAAGAAAGGTGAATTCACTGCTTTGTAATACGTGAAAGCTGCTGACAAATACTACTCTCCTCTATTAGTAGAAGTAACATAAGTAACATGACTCTCTTACTGAAGATGCGGAATTTGTCAAAGAACCTTGTTTTCTGTCTCTGGCTATTATGAATAAAGTCATTCTTGTACCAGTCTTTGTGTTGAATTTTGCATGAATTTTCATTTCTCTAAACAATGCTTTCTTAACTTTGCAGTATACTGCTTTGTCTGGTGCCATTTTTAAACAAATATGATTTAATAATACAATTTTATAATAAAAATAAATCTCTCACTTAATTTGAAATAAAATTAATTTGGGATTAGGGAAATCCATTTTATTAGCCTTCCATTTATATTATAACAATTATAATAGGGCAAGCACACTGGCACAAGGCCTCAGGGTCAAGAGGAACTGGTGGATACGATAACACTGAAAAGTGCATACATACCTGTTTTAAATGGGCAGCCACTATTCTACTTCAAAAATTCACCATGCAGACCCAATATTGCCAAATCTTCTAATTTTTCAAGAGAAGACAGACTTTTGTGTGTACATATATGCAATCTCCTAAATTTAGATGTTGGCCTAGAAGATAAAACTTGATCACCGGTGGACTAGCGCTGTCCAACATTAGGCAGTACAAGACAAAACACAACCGCAGGCCAGATTTTGCTTTATGTTTCCAAGTGATAAGAGACCAAGTGAGAAGAAAGGAAAGGGAGAACAAAGTAACAAGAGTGACATGTGCGAGAAGCAGAAAATAGAGAGAAAGAGGCCAGACCAGCGAATAGTCCCTTTTGCTTCACTCCTGGGTTTGTGACAATGTACGTGACACCCGTGCCTCGGGCTTTTCCAGTTCTGGGTCACCTCTGGGTAACCAGGGGGGTGAGGCAGGGTACCTGGGAGGGGTTGCTTGACAAGGAAACACTCCTTACTGTTCATTGTCACTCTCCAGAATGAGGACATTAGCAAGGCCTCAGAAGGCTGGTCACAAAGTGAGACACCCCACCTCCCAGACGTCTTGGAACTAGAAGTTAGGAGATTGGGTTTTCTTGTTTTTGGTATTTTTAAAATCAGAATTACGGAGGTAACTGAAAGCTTAAGGGGCTTGTAACTGGTTGTAAGGTCACCAGCAAAGACTAAATTCTGAGTTCCTGGGTCCTCAAGCACATATTTCAGAGAGTCCCTCACCTCTTAAATGGCAAAAAAATCTCACACACACACACACACTCTCTCTCTCTCTCTCTCTCTCTCTCTCTCTTTCTCTCACATTCGTCCCTTTATAGTTCAGACAACTTGGGACTTACTCAGCTGTAAAGAAAAATGTTTATGAAAACACACTCTTTTGATAGCTTTCCTAAGTGATACCTATTTAGGACTATTTAAGGTTGGCATAACTGTTATAGCAAAACAAATCTGATTTTGAGGTTTCATTTCAATTCCTAAAGAATAGAGAAATATACATTTTTTCCAAATACTACATACATCCATACCCACTGAAAAACAGAAGATTGATTTAAAGTCATCATGTCATTAATATGAACCCTGCCAAGATAATAGACTGTATAATCTCTCCGTGCTTATTATAAAGAAATATTATCTCATTGTTTGCAAAAGCCGAAGGCAGCAGAGAGCTAACAAGGGCTTTAAGGATGATAACATCCTTATCAATACTGTATGTTGCCCTACTTTAACCAGATTAAGTTCTCTCCACTCCTTCCTCCCTCCCTCCCCCCCCCTTTCTTTCTGTAAAACACACCTAAACTTCCAGAATGGGCCACAATACCCTGTCTTTGAATTGGTTGGACAGAAAACAGAATTCCTAAGGGATCCACTTTGCAAACTCTACACAACACCCTTGTCCCCTTGAGAGATGTTGAAAGTTACAGTGTGAAGGATTTCTTTACCCGCAAATTCATCCCAGACATCATCCACCACGTGCAGCAGCTAAGGGGATATTGGCTGCCGTGGGAGTCCAGTCTGGAAGGCCCAGTGCAGGGCCAGGTGTCTCAGACCTGGCTGAGTCCTTGCAAATGAGAACTGAACTAGCAGCTGGGGTCAAGCCAAGGGCAGGGATTTGAGAGGCGCCAGATCTTCCCACAATCCAGCACTATCTTCCCCTTCTAGTACCTCAGTGTCTGCTAAATTCCACTGTGGTTCCTGCTTTTCTGGGAGAGAATTCCGCTGGAATTCTCTTTTATTATTCTCTCTTGTTACTTTGTTCTCCCTTTCCTTTCTTCTCACTTGGTCTCTTATCACTTGGAAACATAAAGCAAAATCTGGCCTGCGGTTGTGTTTTGTCTTGTACTGCCTAATGTTGGACAGCGCTAGTCCACCGGTGATCAAGTTTTATCTTCTAGGCCAACATCTACATTATTTTATTATTGAGCTCCTAAGCATCTATTGAATAAGAGACAAGACACCATAAGTTCAATCAACCAGTTACAAGTCTTGAGTTGAGAGAGGACAGAAACCAAGGGCAGAAATCTGAAGCCATCGGGGCAGGAAAGGAAGAGACGCTGAGGGCGAGGGAGCCTTCCACCCAGCTCCTGTTTCCCTCATCCATCTGGAGAGAAGCGGACTCCTTAGAGGAAGGTGGAGGAATGGAAATTTCTTCCACACTCAGTAACATGGGTTTGTGGGAAGAGGAAGGGATAAACAAGCTGGGGGGCCAGTCCCCAACATGTGAAGGCTGGGGGAGCTCTCTGGACCCCTTCTCTAGACCGGAAGGCAGTGCCTTCTACAGGAGAGGTGAAAGATGGGGGGAAACGCCCATCTCTGGGGTCCTCTGCGGGGAGGTCACAGGTTACAGGCAGTTAGACGTTTCTATCAGTGGAAGGAAGATGGAAGCATTCTGGAGCCTGGGACACAGCTCAGGTGGCCCACACAGGGCAGGCCCAGGCAGAAGACAGCAGCACAGCAGTGAGGGTGGAGAACAGAGCAGCAGGTACTGGGAAAGGGAAGGTGTGAAGGTGCTGAGCACGGAAGACAA
The DNA here is from genome assembly GCF_059928025.1 of Delphinapterus leucas. NCBI lineage: Eukaryota > Metazoa > Chordata > Mammalia > Artiodactyla > Monodontidae > Delphinapterus > Delphinapterus leucas. The sequence goes on along the minus strand of NC_143137.1, from coordinate 11,699,094 downwards.
ACTTGGCCGGTCTCGTTGGGAGAAGCCTCTGGGGATTATCCCTGCAAGCAAGCAACCAAACAGAACATCTTCCCAGAGCTTTCCAGAGGAACTTTCTGGGTGGGACCCTTCACAGTTTGGGGTGCAGTATGGCAGAGGTGCTCTGTGTCTGCAAAGCTAGCCTGTCAACCAGTCTCACTGAGGGGGAAATGGACTTTTTTTTTTTAAGTTTCTGGTTTGTCTCTCATTTGGTCTTCCTCATTGTTTTCAGTAAAGTGTTTAGAGAATGTTCTGCCCTCTCTCAGTTGCATCAGGAGAAAATAAGAGAAAAGTGGTTTTGAAGACAGTTCAAGGAGAAAAAGAATCAATAATCTCCTGGGTTGGGTTTGGTTCGGGTGTGGCAGCAGCAGTGAGAGGGTACCTGAGAAAAGAATTCCAAGGTGGAACATTAATGGAAAAATCTCATGTCGGTGGCAGCTGTGCCCCACTCCCCACCCACACCCCTCTCCCTGCTGCTCTGCAGTCCCCAGAGTCCAGATGACTTAAGCTTGGGGTCCTGGCTCTGCTACTTACTGATGTGTGACGCAGGCATGTTAGTGCATGTCTCTGAACCTCAGTTTCTGTATCTGTAAAATGGGAATAACAATCATAACACCTACCTCCTAGGATTATCTATCTCACCCTAAGAAATGAGTGAGATAAAACACTGTCTGGTCCAGAGTAAGCTCTCAATAAACATTAGCCATTTATAGTCTGAAGGTAAGGGATGTGAGGTTGAGAGGTAAGTGTCTAGAATGAGGACATTCAGAGCAGGTCAGATGTGAAAAGCCAGCACCCAGGTTGGGCCGGATGCACAGAAAGGGCTAGGCCCATACCAGGGGCTCCGGCAAAACACAGTTCAATCTGCGGCAGCTCAGTCACTCCAGCGGGGAGGAAGGGAGGGAGAGGGGGTGCCCTGAAGTATTCCGCTCCTGCACCCACTCCGGACAATAGCAGAAAGACTCCAGACTTTATAGCCCCCCGGCAATTATTCAAGTCCCTATTTTGAACAAAGCAGGGCACTAGGTCAGGGGTCAGCAAACTTTCGGTTGCAGGCTATATAGTAACCATTTTAAGCTCTGTGGGCCACATGCAGTCCCTGTCACAAGTACTCAACTCTTCTACGGTAGCACAAAAGCCACCAGAGGCAACATGTAAGTGAATGGGTCTGGCTGTCCTCCAACAACATTTTATTTACTGGCACTGAAATGTGAATTTCATATAATTTTCACATCATGAAATATTCTCTTGACTTTTTTCAACCATTTAAACATGCAAAAAGCATTCTCAGCTCATAAGCTCTACAAAAACAGGTGGTGGGTCAGATTTGACCCCCAAACCACAGTTTACCAACCCTGCACTTGGTACTTTCCCCAACCCAAGGGGGCATCAAAACCTACCATCAAACCCCACTTATCTTCACCGTAAACCAGAGACACTTATCATGACAGTTTTTGCAATGTTTTGAACATTGCAACTTTCCAAATATTTTTGCCACTTATAATTTCTCCAGGTTTTGTCCACATCTTTGCAATCCCTAAAGCACAACCCTTTCATTTTTTTTTATATCTTTACTGGAGTATAATTGCTTTACAATGTTGTGTCAGTTTCTGCTGTACAACAAAGTGAATCAGCTATATGTATACGTATATCCCCATATCCCCTCCCTCTTGCATCTCCCTCCCACCCTCCCTATCCCACCCCTTTAGGTGGTCACAAAGCACTGAGCTGATCTCCCTGTGCTATGCGGCTGCTTCCCACTAGCTATCTGTTTTACATTTGGTAGTGTACATATGTCAATGCTCCTCTCACTTTGTCCCAGCTTCGCCTTCCCCCCTCACCCCCGTGTCCTCAAGTCCATTCTCTGCGTCTGTGTCTTTATTCCTGCCCTGCCACTAGGTTCATCAGTACGGTTTTTTTTTAGATTCCATATATATGCGTTAGCATCCAGTATTTGTTTTTCTCTTTCTGACTTACTTCAGTCTGTATGACAGACTCTAGGTCCATCCACCTCACTACAAATAACTCAATTTCATTTCTTTTTATGGCTGAGTAATATTCCATTGTATATATGTGCCACATCTTCTTCATCCATTCATCTGTCGATGGACACTTAGGTTGCTTCCATGTCCTGGCTATTGTAAATAGAGCTTCCGTGAACATTGTGGTACATGACTGTTTTGTTTTTTTTTTTAAACAGAGAACAGGAGTATTTATTTATTTATTTATTTTTAAAGTTATTTATTTATTTATTTTTGGCTGCATTGGGTCTTCATTTCTGTGCGAGGGCTTTCTCTAGTTGTGGCAAGCGGGGGCCGCTCTTCATTGCAGTGCCCAGGCCTCTCACTATCGCGGCCTCTCTTGTTGCGGAGCACAGGCTCCAGACGCACAGGCTCAGTAGTTTTGGCTCATGGGCCTAGTTGCTCCGCGGCATGTGGGATCCTCCCAGACCAGGGCTCGAACCCGTGTCCCTGCATTAGCAGGCAGATTCTCAACCACTGCGCCACCAGGGAAGCCCCAGATGACTCTTTTTGATTTATGGTTTTCTCAGGGTATATGCCCAATAGTGGGATTGCTGGGTCGTAGGGTAGCTCTATTTTTAGTTTTTTAAGGAACTTCCATACTGTTCTCCATATTGGCTGTATCAATTTACATTCCCACCAACAGTGCAGGGAACCCTTTAATTCTTTGTGAAAAACAAATAGACATCTAATGCCCTGGTCCCCTCTCTGCCACCACCAGGATTCTGTTAAGGACACACACAGAGTCTCCAAGTGAGTTTTTATCTAAAGCTTTGAGAGATACCACCCTGAAACTATTCAATCGATAACAAGGAGTAAAGACTGGCAAACCAGTCCCTACAGGGTCCCTGGGAATGCTTTGTTTTGTTTTGTTTTGTTTTTTGCAGTACGCGGGCCTCTCACTGCTGTGGCCTCTCCCGTTGCGGAGCACAGGCTCCAGACGCGCAGGCTCAGCGGCCATGGCTCACGGGTCCAGCCGCTCCGTGGCATGTGGGATCTTCCCGGACCGGGGCACAAACCCGCGTCCCCCGCATCGGCAGGCGGACTCTCAACCACTGCGCCACCAGGGAAGCCCCCAACCCCTCTTTTAAAACGCTCTATTCTTGGCTTCAGAATCTGTTCAGCTGCCTGGTTTTAATTACTTTCCAAATCTCTTTTCCAGCTTTCTCAAAGAAAGCTTAGTGCTGCAATGTGTGCCTTCTCAGACATTTTCACCTAGGGTGTGTAGGCAAATTGGTTCTCGGGAGAAGAAAGAAGGAAAGAAAAGAAAAGAAAAGAAAAGAAAACCAGGGAAGCCCCATCTATTGAAAGTTTTGAGTAGGGTTATTCTATGATTCAAATATTTCTAGTAGCTTTAGCCCAAAGGATTCTGTGGGTTCTAAAGTCGAAAACTGTAGCAACGTTGTGTCACTTCCCCTAAACGCCGTGACCATCCTCAGTCTGTGACTTGTTTGCCTTCAGATCGCCACACGTGTGTTCTCTGAATTTTAGCTCTTCCAATTCTACTTTGCCTGTTTCAACAATGGTTAAGTAGGCCCCGCTGTATTTAGCTTAAGTTCCTCTAAAAATGGTTCTGCTTGTTCTTCCTGACTCCTCTGTCTCTTTGGCCATTTGTGATGCAACACAGACCCTGCAACTATTCTGTTTTCCCTTCTCATAAAGCAGTTGAACAATATTTCACATTACTCTTCAATATGTCTGTCTTCATTTGAAGGAGTTCTACATTAGTCATAAACTACCCGTTTCTGTTCTCATATAAAAAATCAAGAAGAAAAGTCTTAAGATCTCTTTATCCCCCCCTGCCCCCGCCAAACTAGGTTTTAATTACTTTCCAAATCTCTTTTCCAGCTTTCTCAAAGAAAGCTTAGTGCTGCAATGTGTGCCTTCTCAGACATTTTCACCTAGGGTGTGTAGGCAAATTGGTTCTCAGGAGAAGAAAGAAGGAAAGAAAAGAAAAGAAAGAAAGAAAGGAAGAAAGAAAGAAAGAAAGAAAGAAAGAAAGAAAGAAAGAAAGAAAGAAAGAAAGAAAGAAAGAGAAAGAAAGGAAGAGAGAAAGAAAGAGAGAAAGAAGGAAAGAAAGAAAGAAGGAAAGAAGGAAAGAAAGAAAGAAAGGAAAGAAAGAAAGGAAGAAAGAGAAAAAGAGAGAAAGAAAGAGAGAGAAAGAAGAAAGGAAAGAAAGAAAGAAAGAAGGAAAGAAAGAAAGAAAAAGGAAGGAAGGAAGAAAGAAAGGGAGAGAGAAGAAGGAAAGAAGGAGGGGAGGGAAGGAGGGAGGGAGGGAGGAGGGAAGGAAGGAAAAGAAAAAGAAAGAAATCCCTAATGTGTAGAATTTTCTAATTTCCATTGGGTAAATTCTCCCACCATGATGGACTTTGAACTACCAAGGAGATGTCAGTGGATGGATCGCGGGGAAGAGATGCACACCATCTACGCCCTCTTGGCGGTAGGAGCCAATTACAGCCCTACACTCCCTCTTCCTCTCGGGAAAAATAGCAGAAAGATTGTACATACTGATTCCAGAGCTACACAGTCCAGATATTAACACAGTAGTACCTCCGTGACCTTGGGCAAGGTGCCTAACTCCTCTGAGCCTCAGTTTCTTCATCTTTAAAATAAGGATAATAACATGTCTGTCTCATGGGGTTACTGTCGTAACGTGCAAAATTCTTAGAATAGTGCCTAACATACTGCAACCACTGTACAGTAACGCATTTCCTGTTATTACTTGGGACTGAAAATCAAATGGTGTTGTATAAATTTATTGCCACTAGATGGCACCCTCCTCATTTCTGTAGCAAAAACCCTTTCCACAGAGGTATTCGCAGTTCGATACGAAACAAGTCATTAATTCAATCATAGGAATGAACTGACAAAAATGTTCCCCTTTCATCTCCCAGTTTAAGCTTCATATTTTCCTCTGAAAATCCATTAGGAACCCAGCTATTGACCCTTGAGTGTAGCCACCTCTAAAACTCTAGGCAAGACTTCCCTGGTGGTGCAGTGGTTAAGAATCCGCCTGCCAATGCAGGGGACACGGGTTCGAGCCCTAGTCCGGGAAAATCCCACGTGCCGCGGAGCAACTAATCCCGTGCGCCACAACTACTGAGCCTGCGCTCTAGAGCCCGCGAGGCACAACTACTGAAGCCCGAGTGCCTAGAGCCCGTGCTCCGCGACAACAGAAGCCACTGCAATGAGAAGCCTGCGCACTGAAACGAAGAGTAGCCCCCGCTCTCCGCAACTAGAGAAAGCCCGCGCGCAGCAACTAAGACCCAACGCAGCCAAAAATAATAATAAATAAATTATTTAAATAAATAAATTTATATTAAAAAAACAACTCTAGGCAGAAGCTATTAATATTTTCAATCTTATAAGAAATCAAACCAAAGTCGCAGTTCTCCCTGTTACAGAGGGGTCAACTCCCTGCCATTTGCTCTCCTCATCTCTCTCCCCTTGCTCAAAAGAAAACAAGATGGCTTCAAATATGAGGTCCATTACCACATCATTCGCTTCCCTGCCCAGAAAGGAGACCTAACTCAACTGAACAATAGTTCAGTTCTATAAATATTTACTTAGCTACTGTATATGTGAGGTACTAGGCCAAGCAGTAAGGATATAAAGGTAAATAAGAATCATATAGAAGCAAGGAACTTACTTATCAACAAATCTACAAGATTTTCCCAGAAATATTAATTTTTAAATGAACTCAACAACTTATTTCTAAAACTTATATAGAAGAATAGAGGCATCTACTAGACAGTAAGGCATAGTAACCTCAACCATACATGAAGGCACACTACCGTGTTACAGTGAGACTAATACACAGGAAAATGGGCATAAAAAGGGGCTCATTCATCCACGGGGACTTCAGATATGATAACATGTGAACCACATATACGTGGGCAGAGGAGAGATCATTCGTTAAGTGGTACTATGAATGAGACTCACTGTTTGGAAGAAAATAAAGTTGGATCCCTTCCTCTTAACTTTATACAAAGGTAAATCCAAATGGATAAAAGACCTAAATGTGAAAGGTAAAATTAATAGAAGAAAATATAGAATAATTTTGTGACTAAAGGGTGAGGAATGGCAAAAGCTCAAAAATTGGCTGGAGTTCCATTCAATGAAAGGCACAGATGACAGTCAGGCAGAAAACATTCACAACATAGGAGACCACTAGCTAGACTATACAAGGAAAACTGGGGAACACACACACACACACACACACACACACAGAGGCAGAGGAGACTCAAACGCACAACAGGAGAGGTCCTCATCCTCGCCTGTAACCAGAAATATCCAAGTTAAAACAACAATAATATACTACTTCACGTTCATCAGAATGGCCAAAAATTACCAAATGTTGGCAAGGATGTGAAGAAAAGAAAGCTTGGTGCTGCTGGAAGGGGTGTGAAATTGCACCGTCATTCTGGAGAGCAATCCGTCAGGACTTGGTGAAATAAAAGATTCACACATGCTTTGACTCAGAAACTCACTCCCGGGTACATTCCAAAAAAGAAACTGCAGCACAACTTCATGGGGGACGGAGATAAGGATGGCCCTCACAGCATGATTTGTGGAGGTCGGAGCTGAAGGCACCCCTAGAGAGGAGACGGGTCAGCAAGGTACAGTGGGTGCCCGGTGCAGGATGGCATTGGAGCAGTCACACTCAGTGAGCTAGAGGGACAAACAGCACTGTGGAGAGGGTGTAGAGACAAGTGGAAGACGCGAACGAGATCTGTAGCCCACAGGTGGGCAGCAGGAGGTATTTCGGGGGGTGGTGGAACTGTTCCATATCTTCATGGTCAAAATAAACTGTATGCCAAACAAACAAACAAACAAAAGATCTGTAGCCCAAAACCACCTACGCATGTGGAAAACACCTCCCACACAGAACAGCGGTAGAACAGCTGTGGGATGTCATCACCCACAGCAGCGCGTCTGGGAAAAGCACAGAACAGGGCTTCTGGAGCCAGACCACTTGGCTTCAAATCCTGCCTCTGCTGCTTACTTGCTCGGTCACCTTGGGCAAGTCTCTCAACCTCTGTGTTTAATCAGCTTCATCTGAAGAATGAGAGATAATAATAGTAACTAACTACTCAGTGGGGTTCATGAGCAGAGTTCATAAAAACACTTCATGCCTGTCAGCAAGTACTGAGTGGTGATGTTGTTATTAGCCATAATAATATGAGTGGCGGAGCAAGAGTGGAAGAGAAAATTAAATTAAAACAAGTGTGTGGACTTCCCTGGCGGCGAAGTGGTTAAGAATCCACCTGCCAATGCAGGGGACACGGGTTTGAGCCCTGGTCTGGGAAGATCCCACATGCTGCGGAGCAACTAAGCCCATGAGCCACAACTACTGAGCCCGCATGACACAACTACTGAAGCCCACGCGCCTAGAGCCCGTGCTCCGCAACAAGAGAAGCCACTGCAATGAGAATCCCGCGCACCGCAACAAAGAGTAGACCCTGCCTGCCGCAACTAAAGAAAGCCCGCGCGCAGCAACAAAGCCCAACACAGCCAAAAATAAGTTAAAAAAAAAAAAAGTGTGGGGACTTGTATGTATGATCATAGTGAGCTATGAATTGAAGGGAACGATTAACTTAACTTGGTACCTGAAGTTAAAACACACACACACACACATCCACACGCACACACCAACACACATGTCTTCCTCCCTGCAGAAGCTTGCAATACAGTGGGAGAAACTGAAAATTTCAATATACTATGGCAAAGACATGGTAACAGAATGCACAGGGCAGTACAAGAACCCAGAAGAGAGACATTTAGCATAACCTGCAGGTTCACAAAGGGATTCTGGAGGATAGGAGTCTTGATGGGCAGTATGGTTTAGGGCTTAAGGTTTGGGACCTGAGTTAGGATCACAGTTGTGCCTCCCACCAGCCTGTATGATTTTTGGCAAGTAAAATTCCCAGAGTAAAGACACCTAGAAAACACCCATCCCTAAGAGTATATTATTAGAGCTCAAAGACCCCAGCGGAACCTCACCATAACCTTAACTGTGATCAACACTCTCTCAAGGCAGTTCACATCTCTTTAAGAACAATCCCTAAAAGTGCATATTGTCAAGCATGTGTACAGTAACCTAAAGGCCTAAATACGCATCTCCTCCCTGGTTTGTTTAGAGCGTGGAGGGGGGCAGGGCTGTGGCATTCTTTTGCAGTCTTCAGCAAAGGAAGGGAACAGACAGTGGTGATCATATCAAATCTTGGAAGCAGAACGGAGCGATGACTGTGCTGGCCTTTGAAATCAGGAGGCGTAACCAGTCAGATGCAAAGGGTCTTTAGAGCAACTGGCCCGTGAGTGGCTGCAATGCGGCCCACACACCATCATTGGCACGTGTACTGTTAGCTACCAGCTGCCGCATTAAAAAAAAAAAATCCACCAGACACACACATTGAGTCAGTAGCTAGAATGTTATTTTGTCCTAAGGATGTGTTTCTTGGTCCAAGAAAGGGACTCGATCACTGGAGAGTTTACAAATCCCATTTGCAAAACACTCGCTAGGTTTGTTCATTTTTCTCATGGAAGGAACACGAAGACAGAAATACTTGAGTGGCCTGAAATTTGCTTAGGGAATGACCTTGGAAGGAAAGAAGGAAAAGAACATCACAGACATTCTTTCAGGCACAATTCCCATGGACAGAGCTGAATAACATGTTCTCTAGCAGTTTTGAAACCAAAATCTGGTCAGGGAAAGAACACAAGGTGCATTCTTTGAAACTGAGAACAGTTTCCAACCCAAGAAGTGGCCACCAAAGTTTAGGGTCAAGTTCACAGAGACCAGCTCCAAATTCCACAGGTTCAATTCCCACCTCCACCACTTATCGGCTTTATGACTTGATGCAAGTTTCTGAATCTCTCCATGCCTCAGTTTTCCCATCAATAAAACAGGGACCAGGGTGATAATAGTACCTACCTGAACAGCCATTTGGACGGACAGTTTGTCAGTTTCTCAAAGAGTTAAACATAAACTGATTGTTAGACCCAATAATTTCACTGCCAGGTATCTATCCAAGAGAAATAAAAACTTTTTCACACGAAAACTTGTATGCAAATAATCCTGGCAGCGTTGTTCATAATGGTAAACAGCTGCGAATAATCCAAATGCCCATCAACTGGTGAATGGATAAAGAGAATGCGGTCCATCCATGAGTGGGGTGATTCAAACCCTGAGAAGACATCTAGTAATCATATGACCTCAGAGAGTTCCGCTGTGGACTTCCCTGGTGGCGCAGTGGTTAAGAATCCACCTGCCAATGCAGGGGACACGGGAAGATCCCACATGCTGCGGAGCAACTAAGCCCGTGCGCCACAACTACTGAAGTCCACGCGCCAAGAGCCCGTGCTCCACAAGAGAAGCCGCCGCAATGAGAAGCCCGCGCACCGCAACAAAGAGTAGCCCCCGCTCGCCGCAACTAGAGAAAGCCCGCGCCAGCAACAAAGACCCAACGCAGCCAAAAATAAATTAATTAAATAAATTAATTTTTTTAAAAAAAGAAAGTTCCGCTGTGCCAATTTTCAGTCAATACCCACTCCTACTCCCAGCCTCAGGAGAAACCAATGATCTGCTTTCTGTCTTCTCTGAAAACTTCATATAAATGAAATCATGATATGGAGTCCTTTGCGTCTGTTTTCTTTCACTTAGCATATATTTTGTCACAACCGGGGTTGGAGCATGCTACTGCCACCTAGTGGGTAGAGGCCAGGGATGCAGCTAAACATCCTACAATGCACAGGACAGCTCCCACAGCAAGAATTACCCAGTCCAAAATGTCAGTAGTGCTGAGGTTGAGAAATCCTGCTCGAGTGGAATGAAAGTGTGAATCGATGAACCAATGAATCGTTTTTTACACTTGAATTTAAGGACTTTCCTCTCAAATTCTAAGAAAAATCTCTAAAAATATTTCAACACCCCTTCCCTTTCCACGATTTGACATTTGTTGCTCTAATAATAATATTTTTAATGAAGTCCCCAGGATGGGCAAAATGTCAGAATTATTATATCAGGAGCGCTGTGATGCTCTGCACAGATCACCTTTCAGACATGACCCCCATCTCGTGGGGTGTTGCCAGCTGACAGCCTGTAGGTGGGAAGTCGCCTCAGCCAAGGTCAAGCCCTCTTCCCAGGGCAGCTTACATCCTATGCCAGGTTTATTGCGGGAGGGGGGCGGCAGGTAACAGGCCAGCAAGTCACCCAACTCGGGGTAACTCTGAAGAGCCAACTCAGCTTCAGAATTCCTTGGGGGTTGGCTGAGGCCTTTGTTAAGACAGCATCACAGCCCAGCATCTCTCTCCTCCCCTTCTTGTCCCTTCCTTTCCACAGGTGTCAATCATAAAATCAATCCCTAATGGAGCTCCTTCTCTCTAATCTCCAGGAATCAACCTCCCAGTCGTGACAACTGGAAACAATGGCTCTGGCTTCTAAAATTTATTTTGGAATATAAGTATTTTTAATGTATAAAAGTCTAATCTAACAGTGACAGAAAGATTCATGCAAACCAACCTCTAGTGACAGAAAGCAGGTCACTGGTTGTTTGGGGTGTGGTTGTTGCCAAGGGACACAGGAAACGCGGGGGGTGATGCGTATGTTCACATCTTGATCGTGGTGATGCTTTCACAGGTGTATGCATATGTCGAAACTTAGCAAAGTGTACACGTGAAATATGTGCTGTTTATCGTATGTCAGTTATACCTCAATAAAGCTGTTTTAGAAGGGGGAAGAAAAAGAAATTATCAAAGCCTGAAAGGGAGTCTTAGAAATTAAGAAAATTATGTATAATCCCTAATACAGCTATTTTCATTTTTTCCATTGTTTTTTGGTTTTGTCCCTATGTCCAATATGTGTGTATTTTACAAGGGTATAATGACAGCATAAATTAGCTGTTCTCAGCTGCGATGTTGTCACACTGGTATGTCCTGATGAGCTACAAGATGTTCCAACTAAATTTGTTATTAATCGTATTTAAAATACCTGGTTTGGGGCTTCCCTGGTGGCGCAGTGGTTGAGAGTCCGCCTGCCGATGCAGGGGACACGGGTTCGTGCCCCCTGCCGATGCAGGGGACACGGGTTCGTGCCTCCTGCCGATGCAGGGGACACGGGTTCGTGCCCCGGTCCGGGAAGATCCCACATGCCGCGGAGCGGCTGGACCCAGGAGCCATGGCCGCTGAGCCTGCGCGTCCGGAGCCTGTGCTCCGCAACGGGAGAGGCCACAACAACGAGAGGCCCGTGTACCACAGGAAAAAAAAAACCTGGTTTGCCAAGGTTTACCTCTTTTAATATAGCACAGCATATTCCAAGATTAGAACCATAATAATGTCAACTTGAGTCTCTTGCATTTTGGGATGGTTTCTTATGTGTGGAAGCTAGCACACAGAATTCCACATCACCCTTGGCATCTCCTTAGGAAAATGTCAGGCGCTGAGAACCAGTGATGTAAATACTCAGTTGTATCTTGGAAAATATTATATCTTAAAACTGTGTCACAGGTGTTGCCACATGGCGTTCATAACTGACATTTTCCTTAAATCAAAGTAAAATATACAAAAGCTAATAAATCATATAAGTAAATCTCCTTGAAATCCCCTCCCCCCCTTTCTGCCAGTACAAATTCCTAAAGGCACCTTCCTTCCTTCCTTTTTTAATTTTTCTTCCTTCTTTCCTCTCTTTGTCCTTCTTTCCTGTCTTCCTTTAGTGGGTAGATAATATACTCACATGGGTCAAAAATCAAAAAGTAGTAAACATGATATACAACAAAAAGTCTCCTTCCTGCCCTGCCCCCAGTCACCTGGCTTCTCTCCTCAAATGCAACTGCTTTTATCAGTTTTTTAGCTCTCCATCTATCAGTATCAATGAGCATATATGGGTATGTGCATATCCACACACTTAGAGAGTATTTAAACCCTGCAAAAAAGATAGCAAGTTATTTGCACTGTTTTACACCTTGTCTTTCACTTTTCAATATACAGGCTATCATCCAATATTAACACATAAAGAGCTTCCAAATTCTTTTTAAAGTTGAAAGTATTATAAATATTGGTGTATTGAATTAGACCCACATGGATGAAGCTTTAGGTAGTTTTCCAATCTTTTGTTACAACAAACAACGCTGGAATAACCTCACAGCACATCATGTAGGTAAACATGTTTATAGTATAAATTCTTAAAAAGGGAATTGCTAGGTCAAAGGGTGTGTGCATTTTTAAAACAGAGAGATATTGCTAAACTGCCCTGCTTAGAGGTTGTACTGATTTACACTCCCACCACTTACATAAGACAATGACTTTCCATGGATTCCTGCCAACTACCTGAGTCATAACCCTTTTTGATCTCTGCCAACTTGATAGATGAAAACATATCATAATGTAATTTTAGCTCACAGTTTTCGTAAGTGTATACAAGCAGGTTTGTGTTTTACAGCAATCTATTTGTCCATTTCTGTGAATGTTCTGTTCATATCATTTGCCTGCTTTTCCACTGGGCTTCTGTTCTTTTACTTTACTGATGTTTTAGCTCTTTCTACACTAGGATAACTACCTTTCTGACTGTGAAATGAACCCAGATATTTTTCCCAGTTATTTTTTGACTTGCTGGATTTTGCCAAACAGATTTAAAAAAAAAAATTTATGTAATTGAATATATAAATCTTTTCTTCTAAGGCTTCTGCATTTGGTACTAGTTAGCAAAGCTGTTTCTACTCCCAGAATTTTTTTAAAGGTTTTTTCCCTTAAGTTCCTCAGGTACTTTATTGGTTTCTTTCTCTAACATTAAATATTTGATCCATCTAGAGACGTTCCTTGTGTAAGGTGTGAGGTATGGGCCCGGTTACATTTTGTTTAAAATTACCAGTTGTCCCCTACCATTTAATAATCCATCTTTTACTGGTTTTAAAAAGCAACTTATTCAAAGCATTTCTGGTTTCAAATAGGTAACTCGAAATTACATGATTAAAGTGTTCTGAATGCATGCTATTTCACTGACTTTTGTGCGAAAGCTGGGATTTAGTTTCCATACGCTACCCTTTCTCTCCCTCCTCCAAAGCTTGTTAAGTACATCATGTTTAGTTCCTCTGTTACTAAGTACTATTAGTTACTTTAGCTACCTTAAACCATTGACTCACACCACTATTTCTAGTTCCAACTAATCAGTACCAAGACACTCCTTTCAGCAAAGTGCAGATCATTCTGCACAGAAGTGCACATAGTTTTTGTTGTTGTTCACACTCCATATTACCCACGACAGGGCCCAATCTAATTCATAACAGTCATAATGATAATGGTGCATGAGGCAGGATATAGAGACTCAGATCAATGTTTACCATTCTATACTCTTAAAATAAATATCCACGAGTCCACAGTGATATAAATAAATCACCAAATGAATGAACGAGTGAATGGGACAACTCTCCTTTCAGAAGAATTCTAATTAATAAATGTAGAAGAAATGAGGGAAATAGAAAATCTCGATTAGAACACCACAGTAGTCATTGCTGCAGTCAAGTTCTACTGATAAATGATAAAACTGGTAGGTGAAACTTTAAGGAGGAACAAGACTTATGCAAGCCTCAAAGTATCTCCCCCAAAAAATGTCTTAATTACTGTGATGGTTTTAACATATGTCCACAGATTCTTTGATGTTCTTCCCTCCAGAAGGTGGGTTTAATCTACCCAACCGCTAACCCCACCCCCCCAGAGTGGGCTGCACTTAGTGACTTCCTTCCAAAGAATAGAACATGGAAAGGAGGGAAATACTGATCAACAGTGACCAAGTGATCAAAGTTAACATCACTGATAATAAATCATGTTTATGTTGGAATCCCCCTGACTCGAGTGCAGAAGAGCACTTCACCTCTGTGGTATACTTCCCCCAAATCCATAACCCCAGCCTTGGCATGAGAAAACACCAAACCCAAATTGAGGGACACTCTACAAAATACTTGCCCAATACTTTTCAAAAGTGTCAAGATCACGAAACACAAGAAAAAGTCAAAACACTTTCATAGATAAGAGGACTGGTGGCGCAGTGGTTAAGAATCCACCTGCCAGCGCAGGGACATGGGTTAGATCACTGGTCCGGGAAGATCCTGCATGCCGAGGAGCAACTAAGCCCATGCGCCACAGCTACTGAGCCTGCGTGCCGCAAGTACTGAAGCCCGTGAGCCACAACTACTGAAGCCCACGCCCCTAAGCGCCCATGCTCCTCAACAAGAGAAGCCACCGCAATGAGAAGCCCACACACCGCAAGGAAGAGTAGCCCCCGCTTGCTGCAACTAGACAAAGCCCGTGTGCAGCAACGAAGACCCAAAGCAGCCATAAATAAATAAATAAATAAAAACTTGAGGAAAAGAAAAAAAAAAGAGGAGACTAAAGAGACATGACATCTAAATGCTGTGGGGTACCCTGAACTGGTTCCTGGAGCAGAAAAAATCATTAGTGGAAAGACGGGTGCAGTATGAAGCCTGTAATCTAGTTAATTTTTAAGTGTTAATTTCTCAGTTTTGATGTTACACCATGGTTATGTAAAATGTTCACATTAGGGGAAGCTGGTTGAAGGATATGCAGAAACTCTTTGTACTACCTTTACAACTCTTCTGTAAGTCTAAAATTATTTCCAAATATAAAGGTATTTTCAAAATAAAATCTTATTACCGGACTAAATTAGCTCTTGGATACTTTTAAATTAATATCAGTATTACTGGAGGAAAACAAAGTATAATTTTTTTAGTTTCAGTGATCATCAAGAAATTAGTTTAATGTGAAAGTGAGTGAAGATAACCTCATTTCTCATTCCATTTCCTTTGTTTTACTCTATGTAAAGGTTTCCACTGTGTCCTTGTATTCTGAAGGCCTAGGATTGTTTTTCCAACGCACACAAATGAGAAGTGGAATGTTTATTATGTTTTAAAATTCATAAAATTAGTAATATTAAAAATAATTTTAATAAAATTAAATGGAACTTAGAAAGTTCTGTTTCTTTGCATTAAATGTAATCCCAGTATAAGACAACATGACATACTTACCGGTAAAAGTAGGGAAGACCATTCCCATTATCCCTCCAATTATCGTTGCAATAAGGTCTCCTTTCCTTCACTCACTCACAATATGTATTGGTTACCAAATATATTCCAGACATCGTCCTAAACTCTTGAGAAATTAAAAACAAAACAAACAAACAAAAGTATCATTGGGGCACTTCTTACTCTGCCCCAGTCCCAGAAAGTTCTTGTAACTGCCAACTAACACTAATAACTAACGTGAATAGGAACTCTTTCACTCCTCACAAGTCTATAGGTAGGGTTATCATTATATATCCCGTATTTTTATGCCTATTTTTACGAGGGACGAGGATACTGTGGTTCAGAGAGGTCAACAGGCTTGCCAGAGGTGCACAGCTAAGCAAGAGGCAAGCGCATCTCAAACCACGCCCCTTTGCCCCACACTCCACCCCAGGGCAGGGCGGTGACCACGAGGTGAGCGGGTCACCACAGCGGCGCGCTCCCCAGGGGACGCCCCTCACCCTCGCCCTCCACGGCCGCCCTCGGGTAGCCCCCCACACTCCGACCAACCACCTGACTCTGTCCCGGGGGCGGGTTTCCCCTGCGAGGCTGCGCGGCCGGGGCGGGGCGGGGCGGGGCGGGGCGGTCCTCCGGGGAGGCCGGGCGCCGGGGCGGGGCCGCCGGGCGCCGGGGCGGGGCCACCGCGCGCCGGAGGAAGGAAGTACCCGCCGGCGCGCTTCCGGGGTCGCGGTTGCTTCGCATGCGACCAGCCGCACCATGGGACCGCTGCCGCGGACTCTCGAACTCTTCTACGATGTGCTGTCCCCCTATTCCTGGCTGGCCTTCGAGGTGACGCCGGGGGAGCCGCTTCGGCCGGGGCTTGGAGGACGAGGGCAGAGGGAAGGGCGAGCGAAGGGCGTAGGGACCGCAATCTCGTGAAAGTCCTGGCGCTGCCCGACGCGGTTTAGGACAAGCAGATAGAGAGCCAGGCTGAAGGTCATTTGTTGGTAAACCGGATACGATCGCTGGCTCCAGGTCGAACCCTTATAGCCTAAGGCAGGGGCTTCCCCCAGTGGTTAAGAAGATGATCAACTTCAGAGAATCAGGATATAAGCCCTCTTCGTAGCCCTCCGATTTCCGTTTGGTGGGGGTGTGTGTGGAGTGAAGAACAGATTAAAAACTGTCCACAGGAGCAAAGGTCCTGGGGTCGATTTCTAGCAGTGGAGAGGGTTTTGCCCTTTCAAACCAAACAATTCAGGACGTCCTCATAACCCCTTGTCTGCGCCTATAGCTTCTGGCTGATGACTGCCGTGAAGCACCCTTCCCCTCCCTCAGCCATTTTCACTCTCTATCTTCGACCCCCGCCCTGCAGGTCCTGTGCCGGTATAAGAACATCTGGAACGTCAGCCTGCAGCTGCGCCCGACCTTAATTGCAGGGATCATGAAAGACAGCGGTATGAAGGCAGCAGCGTTTTCGGCATGGATTTGAGGGAAGACTGATTGCAAAGGCCCAGGGGAGTGGCCCTCCACTGGGTCTTCATATTGGCGGCGGCAGCTAGTAACATGCCCTCTACCTGAAGCCCCGGTAGGGGTCCCCCAGTCCTGGGACCCTTAGGTCGTCCCTCACCAGTGAGCCCAACTTTCTGCTTGCAGGAAACCAGCCGCCAGCTTTGCTTCCCCGCAAAGCCCTATACGTGAAAAATGACGTTAGGCTCCTGGGACAGTATCTCCAGGTTCCCATCCACTTACCCAAGGATTTCTTCTTTGTGATCTTTGAAAAAGGTGAAGAGAATGGGATGTAGATGGGGCCTCAAGTAGAGAGGAGTGGATTTGGAGATTGCAGGGCCAGAAAGGAGGGGTTCGGGTGATTCCATGAAGTGAAACAAGCCTTGGGAAAACTCAGGATCAGAGTTAAGGGAGCAGAAGGTTTGAGGATGTCAGGGGAGGGAGAGCAGGACAAACGGGTTATCAGAAACGTGGGTGGGAGCCTGAGGGCGTTGGAGCACTGGGGGGTGTCAGAAGCAGGAAAGAGCTGGTCTTCCATGGGGAAACAAGCTAGAGGAGCCCTACCTCTGAGTGCCTCTGTCCCACAGGAAGTTTGACAGCCATGCGCTTCCTCACCATCGTGAAACTGGAGCACCCGGAGTTGCTGGAGAAAGTGTCCAGGGAACTGTGGATGCGCGTCTGGTCACGGGTGAGGGCGGGGCTCTGGGAACCCACTTGCAGGGAGACCCTGGATGATTCGATGACCCTGCCCTAGGCTCAGTCCAGGTCCTGCCTTCCCCATCGTTCACTGACCTAGTGTCCTCCATCACGCCCCTCACCTTGTACTGAGTGTCCTCTTTTTTCCAGGACGAAGACATCACGGAGCCCCAGAGCATCCTGGCCGTGAGTGTCCCCACTCCTCCCGTGGGGAGTCTGAGGACAGTTGACATCCGGGGGCAAAGAGGACATCGTTTTGTTATTGGGTAGAAGAGGTCATAGTTAGGGGAGAAAGGATCTTTGATAGGCGAAATTACTAAAGGGTTGGAAGTAAGAGGACTCGCGAAAGACTATCCCATGGTTGAAAGAGGAAGTGCAACATTCTACATGGGTAGCACGTATTTGATGCAAGAATTCAGTGGGAGAGAGGTGTTAAATGTTGGCACCTGCAGATGTGAAGTACTGGCAAGTCTTGGCCCCAAAGACTCCAACACAGACCTCACCATCACATCCAGGAGACTTTAAAAACAGGCTTTAAAAAGACAAAAAGAGGGCTTCCCTGGTGGCGCAGTGGTTGAGAGTCTGCCTGCCAATGCAGGGGACACAGGTTTGTGCCCCGGTCCGGGAAGATCCCACGTGCCGTGGAGCGGCTGGGCCCGTGAGCCATGGCTGCTAGGCCTGCATGTCCGGAGCCTGTGCTCCACAACGGGAGAGGCCACGGGAGTGAGAGGCCCACGTACCGCAAAAAAAAAAAAAAAAAAGACAAAAAGAGATAACTGACTCAAGCCAAAATTACGCAGAAGCCTGAGTGAGAAAAATGGAAATAGCTCAAAACGTTAAAATGTGTGCCAGCCATAGATAGGGCTATAAAAAGTAAGTGTTTCTGCAGGATTGAATCAGAAAATTCAACACCATATTTTTTTTCCCTTAAGTTTACAAAGGTAGTTGAGGCATATTCAAATGTAATAGATAAAACGACAAGTCACAAGTTAAACATACAAAGCATGCCAATATATCCTTCATGTTTTTATTCTTGCAAAGTCTATACATAGGCTTGCTTTTTCACTTAATATTTAACAGTCCTTTTCCATGCCATTTAAAACTCTTGGAGAGTATAATTGTTAGTTTCCACATAGCATTCCATTCAGTGGATTTGTTTAGTTAACCACTGCCCTATTATTGAACCCTTGGTCAGAACACAATTCCCTCATGTGGTCAAAGCAACGTCATGGATGACTTTGCATTTCCCAGTCCAGGTCGTGGAGGTCAGGTCCCAGTGGTTGTCAACCCTGGCTGTATATTAAAATCACCTGCACGCCACCGCCCAGAAATTCCGATGTACTTGTACTCAGGGTTGACATGCAAACTGGGATTTTCAAAAGCTCCCCCAGGAGATTCTCATATGTGCAGCTAAAGTGAAGAGCCACCGATCCCAGCAAACTCCAAACTGAAGCCTTCAACGTTCTCTTGAAGCCAGACACTCATAGCTGTAGCCGTGTGCCTTGTCCAGAGTCCGCAGGAAATTCTATAGGAATTAGAGCCCGGCCCTTGATTCAGGAGTTCTAAGAAGTAGGAAGGCACGAGCCCCAGACTTACTGTCAGGGGACTCAGGTTCTAGCATTGGCTCTGCTACTAACAAGCTCTTCAACACTGACCAAGATATGTACCGTTTCTGGACTTGCTCATCTGTTGACAAAGTGGTTGGGAAGCTGGTCTCTAAGATGCCCTCTGGCATTAAATTTCTGCAACTATGCCTCTGCCACCCACTCTTTCCACCCATCTCATGATTTTCAAGGGAAAAACAGCCCCTGTTGGCAAGGATAGACCTCCACTCATGGCTGGGTAAAGGCATTGGCAGGATAACGTGGGGACACAAAATTTAAAAAAACGGTTTTTTCCTGAGATTCCCCTCCCCCACTAATGCAGACACAGTTGTGTTCCCTACCCCATCCCTTCAGGCTGCAGAGAAGGCTGGCATGTCCACGGGACAAGCCCGGGAACTTCTGGAAAGGGTCTCAACACCACAGGTGAAGAACCAGCTCAAGGAGACCACTGATGCAGCCTGCAAATACGGGGTGAGCAACTCTGTGTGTCCCCAGCCTCAGTGCTGAGACAGGGTCCCCATGCTCCTGTCCAAAAGCTGCTCACCAACCGTGAGCCCTCCTGGCTCTCCCAGGCCACCCTCACCCTCTCCCTCCCTTTCCCTGGACCCCAGGAAAGGAAGGGAGGGAGCTAGATGATGAGAGAGGAGACACGAAACTCTCCCTAGAGACCCGGAGCCTCTTATCGGACGCCTCTGGCTGCTTTGTGTCTGTGACCTCAGACCAGTATTGACGTGCAGCCTTCAACGGCAGCCCAATAACCACCTGCTCCATCACCCTCCTTCCTGCATGCCGACTGCTTTCTCCAGGCCTTTGGGCTGCCTGTCACTGTGGCCCACCTGGATGATGAAACCTACATGCTGTTTGGCTCTGACCGGATGGAGTTGCTGGCACACCTTCTGGGTAAGTTACAGGTTCATGCTGAGCTGCCCTTGACCCCACCCCTGCGTGATATCAGTTGCCCAGAAGGATGGATTCAGAGCAAAAAAAAGAATGTCCTAGGCCCTTCCAGTAATGGAGCCTCATACAGACACAGGTGTGCCTGAGGTAGAATGGGGAGGGGGCCACCTTCTCCCACAGGAGAGAAGGAAGCCTCTGTACCTTGAAGCCAGGCGGAGCTCGTCCTAGAGAACCCCCAGGGGCTTGTGCGGCCAGCCTCTGGCATGATTTTCTCCATCCAGGAGAGAAGTGGATGGGCCCTGTGCCTCCAGCTGCGACTGCCAGACTTTAGGGAAGCCCAGAAGCAGCAGAATTACTGGTATAAAAAAGCAGACTATCTCCTTACCCCTCCGCCACTGTGGGGCCCTGGGACATGCCGGCGAGGGGCTCTGCAGTACACCATCTACCATTAGTCTCACGGCTGCCGTTACTTCTGTGCCTCACGAGTGCCTTTCGAGAGCCCCAAACTCTGCTTCCCACAAAATAAACCTAATGCCATCAGGCATCATATTTCTGGGTCTGTGTCTTCCCTGGTGTTTGTGTGTTCTTGTTCCTGCGATCACACCTGGCCATTCTAGGTGTTTGAGAAGAGCAGCTCACTGTGTGCTCCCAGCCCCCTGCCCACCTTGGGGCAGCTTATGTGGAGGGAGCAGGAAACAGTCCCTCTTTCTCTTCTACAGAAGCTTCCTGAGTCTGTCAGAGACAGAAAACTAAGCCGGATGGATTTTGCCCCTAACCAGTTGGGCACTGTCTTCTGACCAGCCGTGGTGCCTGAGACAGGGCTGGGGCCAGAATCCCCTGGGGAATGAAGGCTGGAGGGAGCCAGAGCATGACTGAGCTTGCATCCAGATATGTAAACGGGGTCCAGCTACTCTAACCAGGACAAGGCCAGGCAAGGAGACTGGCCGGAGCTGCCATGGCCTGAAGACGTTGCTCGTCCCCTTATGGTTCCTTCCCCTCACCCACAAAGCGGATCCCAAGGAAAACTCAGGCCTTTCTCCCGGCCTATTATGACCCCTGTTCCCTCCCACACAAACCAATAGCTTTCCCACTCCCCCAGTTATTAATCCAAAGTCCCTGCTCTTTCTGTGCCCACTGTACGATCATCAGAATGCCTTGTGTTTCGATAGGGTCTGGACTTCTTTGTCATCCCAGACTAATGTGGTATAATCTCTTATTGTAGAGGCAGATTTCCCAGTCCTGGCCACGCTTTCTTTAAAGGCTCTAGCATCCTATTTTTCTTTTTCTTTTTTTTAAGAGTAGTACTCTTTTTTTTTTTTTTTACAGTTATTCATTCATTCATTCATTTATTTATTTATTGGCTGCGTTGGGTCTTCACTGCTGCATGCGGGCTTTCTCTAGTTGCGGCGTACAGGGGCTGCTCTTCGTTGCGGTGCGCATGCTTCTCTTGTTGAGCACGGGCTCTAGGTGCGTGGGCTTCAGTAGTTGTGGCATGTGGGCTCAGTAGTTGTGGCTCATGGGCTTTAGAGCACAGGCTCAGCAATTGTGGCGCACGGGCTCAGCTGCTCCATGGCATGTGGGATCTTCCTGGACCAGGGCTCAAACCCGTGTTCCCTGCATTGGCAGGCGGATTCTTAACCACTGCGCCACCAGGGAAGTCCTAGCATCCTATTTTTCTAATCCAATAGAAGAATTTAATCTTCACTGAAGGAATGAGACAATTTCTAGACTAATCCCTAGCACGTGTGATCTAGATTTTAATGTCTGAACTTATGCCAAATAGAATAAAAAATGATTATATTAGGGTTCTCCCAAAAAGAATCAATAGGATGTTTATAAATATATAGAAAGATTTATTGTGAGGTATTGGCTCACATGACTACGGAAGCTGAGGAGTCCCATCATTTGCCATCTGCAAGCTGGAGGCCCAGGAAAGCTGGGGTCAGTTCCAGTCCAAGTTCAAAGGCCTGAGAACCAGGAGAGCCAATGTCCGAGGGAAGGAGAAGATGGCTGTCTCCATTCAAACAGAGCAAATTCTCCCTTCTGCCTTTTTGTGCTATTCGGGCCCTCAATGGATTGGATGATGAAAATCCGCATTGGTGAGAACCACCTCTTCTATGGATTCAAATGCTAATCTCTTCTGGAAACACCCTCGCAGGCACACCCAGAAATTATGTTTTATCAGCTCTTTGGGCATCGGTTAGCACAGTCAACTTGACACATAAAACTAACCATCACAGCGAGAAAAGGAAAAGCCTCCAAATGCAGCTATATTTTATTTCAATTAAGGAACACTCTTTTCTATAATTTAAACCGTTTCATACTTAGTTGCTTCCTCTCCTCTCCTGATCAACAGTTGTAATATAAAATTTGCAATTATGTCAATGCTCAGAATTCAATACTGAACCACTTCCTTGTGTTGTAATTCAAATTCCAAGCTTACCAAATAATGTTATGCTTCTAAAACACAACTTTTTTAGGTAAAATTCTTTAAAATTATATATATGTATATATATATATATATTTTTTTTTGACTGCGTGTGTCTTTGTTGCAGTGCGCCAGCTTCACGGGTTTCTCTCTAATTGTGGTGTGCAGGCTTCTCTCTAGCTATGGCGTGCGGCCCCCAGGGCGCCGTGGGCTCTGTAGTTTGCAGCACGTGGGCTCTCTCGCTGAGGCATGTGAGCTCAGTAGTTGTGGCGCGTGGTCTTAGTTTTCCCACGGCAGGTAGGGTCTTAGTTCCCTGACCAGGGATCAAACCCACGTCCCCTGAATTGGAAGGTGGATTCTTTACCACTGGACCACCAGGGAAGTCCCAAAAGTGATATTTTTTTACAGAACCAAAACACAAGTGGTAATTAAAGACAACAAAGTATTGCATGCATGTGGTAAAACAAAAACAAAAAACAGAGCAAGGTGTGAAATGAAAAGTGAAGAGTTCTCCCTTTCCCACTCTTCACTTTTTTGTGTATGCTTTGAGAAATGCCCCTTTTTTTTAAACACAAATGTCAGGCATAATACAGATTCCATATACCCTTCATCCAGTTTCCCCAATGGTGACATCTTGCGTGTCTGGTACAATAACACAACCAGAAAATTGGCATTGATACAATCCATCAACCTCATTCAGATTTCATCAGTTTGATATGCACACATTTGTGTGTCTGTGTTTAATTCCGTATAATTTTATCACCTGTAGACTCATGTCACCGCAACCACAGTCTAGACACAGAATGCTTCCAGCTTAGGGATCCCTCATACTGCCCTTTTTGTAGCAATAGCCACCTCCCTCCCTCCCTCCCCACTTCCCTAACCCTTGGCAACCGTGATCTGTTCACATAGTTGTCATTTTACGAGGGCTGTATGAACGGAATCAGATTGGCTTGTTTTCACTCAGCATAACCCCCTGAGGTCCACCCAAGGTACTATATGTCTCTGTAGTTTGTAGCTTTTCTCTTTTTGTTGCTGAGTCCTGTTCCTTGGTATGGGTGTGCCAGTTTGTTTAACCTGTTGAAGGACATTTAAGTTGTTTCCACTTTGGGGCTGAAAATTTTCAAATTCCAACGTGTGTGTGTGTGTGTGTGTAGGCTTCCCCACACCAGCAAGCAATTTTCGGATGCCAGCAGGGTTTTCGAGAATTCAACTCAATTCCGACACTATCTACCCGGAGATAGCATTACATTCCACGTGTAAGACCACCCTCCACTTCCAGGTGCAAGTCCAGGTCGTCACCTGCGCTTCTGACAGACTGGTTATAAACCAGAGGTTCCCATGACCCCCTTCTCGGGTTTAATTAATTTGCTAGAACGGCTCACAGAACTCAATAAAACCCATTTACTCACTAGATTACTGATTTATTATAAAAGTATATTAAAGGATATGATTCAAAACCCAGATGAAGAGATACATAGGGCGAGGTCCTGAACAAAGGAGCTTCTGTCCTCATGGAGATGAAGAGATACATAGGGTGAGGTCCTGAACAAAGGAGCTTTTGTCCTCATGGAGCTTGGGGACCAGCATGGTGGCACATGGAAGCATCCTGGTTTCCCATTGTGGAAGCTCTCCGAAAATGGGGTTTTTATGGAGACTTCATTACATAGTCATGATTGACTAAATCTCTGGCCAATGGCAATTGATTTAACCTCAAGCTCCTCTCTCCTCCCCAGAAATCAGGGAGGGGAACTGAAAATTCCAACCCTCTAATCACTTGGTTGGTTCTCCTGGCAACCAGGCCCCTGATCTTTAGGTGCTTCTAAAAGTCACTTCATTCACAAAAGACACACTTATCACTGTCAACGCTTAGGAAATTACAAGGCTTTTGGAAGCTGTGAGCCAGGAACTGTGGACTAAAACCACATATATATGAGAAATATATTTTGGTCATCTGAATATCCAAATATGTGTATATAAATATATATATATATATCTTATCAATCACAATATCACAGGGGCTATCCCAGGTAAAGCTGCTATGAACATGCATGTACAGGTTGGTGTGTGCACATAAATTTTCATTTCTCTGGGGTAAATGCCCAGGAGTACAATTGCTGAGTCATGTGGTAAGCGAATGTTTCGTGTTGTAAAGAAACTGCTCTACTTTTCCGGAGTAGCCATACCATTTTCCCTTCACACCAGCAATTCATGAGTGATCCAATTTTTCCACATCTTCACCAGCATTTGGTGTTATTACAATTTCTTATTTTACCTTTTCTGATTGGTGTGTAGTGGTATCTCATTGTGATTTTAATTTACATTTCCCTAATAATGTTGAACATCTTTTTGCCTATGGGGTTGAGTGGGAAGGGGAATGATGGAACTTTCTGGGTGATAGTAATGTTTCCTATCTTGATTGGAGTTTGGGTTACACCAATGTAAATTTTATCAAAACTCATGGAATGGTCCAGTTAAAATCTGTGCAATTCACTGCATGCAAATTTTACTTTAAAAAAAAAGTTAACTGTAAACTAATATTTAATTCTTGTTACTTTTATGCATGCTGAAGTAGCTAGGTGGAAGTGTGCTGATGTCTGCAGCCTACTTTGAAATGTATCAAAAAATAAGATATATTGATGGATAACGTGATGGATAGATATATAATAAAGTATAATCAAATTAGAAGCCCCTCTAATCCTTTTTAACTGTTGAAATGTATATTATGAGTATAGATTATTTTTTTAACTAAAATAATTATCTTTAGTAATCTATATCTTTAAGGTTTATGTTTAAAAAAATTTGTTAATATGGGCTTCCCTGGTGGCCCAGTGGTTGAGAGTCCGCCTGCCGATGCAGGGGACCCGGGTTCGTGCCCCGGTCCGGGAGGATCCCGTGTGCCGCGGAGCAGCTGGGCCCGTGAGCCATGGCCGCTGGGCCTGTGCGTCCAGAGCCTGTGCTCCGCAACGGGAGAGGCCACAACAGTGAGAGGCCCGTATACAGAAAAAAAAAAAAAAAAAAAAAAATTTGTTAATATCCACACATTGATACTTTCACACATTGATACTATCTCAGATACTGTGTTTAATCATTAACTCTTGGGCTTCCCTGGCGGCGCAGTGGTTGAGAGTCCGCCTGCCGATGCAGGGGACACGGGTTCGTACCCCGGGCCAGGAAGATCCCACATGCCGCGGAGCGGCTGGGCCCGTGAGCCATGGCCGCTGAGCCTGCGCGTCCGGAGCCTGTGCTCCACAACGGGAGAGGCCACAACAGTGAGAGGCCCCCGTACCGCAAAACTAAACTAAACTAAATTAAATCATTAACTCTTTCATACAGCGTGTCAGGCTGTCATCTTTCTATTCACCTCAGAAAATCCTGGAGACCAAGATCAAAAGTGTTACATTTCCTGCATAGATAGCTTTAGAGATTAGCAGAGGACGATGTACAATGTAAGTTACAAACAAGTGCTCCACAGTGAAATCCAGTCCCTGTGACAGGATGGTGGCCCTGTTGGTGGGTCCCTGGTGTGGCCATTACACTCAGACTTTGGCTGTAGCTCCTGGGTCATAGCCGGGCTGCAGAAGCGGGGTGGGAAAGGGGTGATAAGCTTGGGCTTATTTTCACCAATTTACAAATTAGAAACTGAAGCCCAGAAAGGTTAAGTACTTACCCAAGGTCACACAGTTAAGTGGTAGAGCTGAGATTTGAAACCTGGTTTGGCCATCTCCAAAAAATATGTGATTAACCACAATACAGCCCTATTTTCTCATGTATGGGGACACAGTTATGTGGGACACTGTTGCCACTAACTGTAGAATTTTCTAATAAAAAAAATGCTTTTTGTTACTTGGCAAAAACCACACTCAGTTTCTTAAATTTCAGGGTTGCTTTTTGTGGCATAGTGCTGAACACCTGACAGCACTGAACACCATTGTTCACTCAGTTCATTCCCAGTGAGCTTTGTACAACGTTACAACTAGCTGGTGAGGGTAATATTTAACCTTACATACTTGAGGATTCTTTGAAAGCATTTCCGTCCCCAAAATATCAATGTTTCTGATTTACTTCCTGTTATATCATTTAACCACCTTCCCTACACATTTGGAGGAGCTGTAAGGCAACTAACACAGAAGAAAAAACCCTCAACAGAGTTAAAAGATCAAGATTCTGAGTTTGATTCTAACTAAACAAATCATGGGCTTTCTCTGAGCTGGTTTCCTCCTCTGTAACACGAAAATGATAATCAGATTTACCCCACGATTGTTATTAAGGAGCAAATGAGATTGTGGATGTGGACCGAATTGTTTCTACCACCAACACTGTGTTAGAAGAAGTCACGTGCACATGAGGCTTCTAAGAGCTATTCAGTTAAAATGTTACTTTTTATAATCAGTCTTAATTAGCTCATAAAAGATGAGCATCCTGACAGAGCCTACAATCTTAATTTCCTAATCTTGCTTTATAGGCCAATAACCTTATTTTATCTTCTGATATTCTCTTTTGCTATCTGAAAATCGGTCTTTTCTTAAAATGACAAACAATGGGGGAAATGGCATCTAACCACTCCTCCAGGGAAGACCAGGGTAATGATCTTAGAATGTCATAGGTGTTGTGTTAAATTAGGCAGCCAAAAAAAAAAGTGTTAAGAGTTGGATGACATAGTGGTTAAGAGCCAGTGCTCTGGACTGGGACTGTGGGTTCAAATCTTGACCCACCCTCGATTAGCTATGTATTTTTCTCAAGTCTCTGACCTCACCTACAAAATGATATAATAACTACCCCTTATTACATTATATTTTAAGTTACCTAATTTGTGTAAAGCATTTAGCACAATGAGCAGTACGTACAAAACACTCCACACATGTTGGCTGTAAGTATAAAACAGATCCAGATTCAGAAACACAAAACCACAGAAATCTGGAGACACAGAAGCACACAGCGGTAGACACCCGTGACCCTTCCCAGGAAGTCTGTGGATTACCTGCACTTCTCCCTTTTCCCCTGACCACCCACTTCCCTGCACCATTATCCTCCAAAATGAGGCAGCATGGTAGACCAGCCAAGAGGAGAGTTCCAACCTCTAGCCAGGTGCTTTGTGGGAAGCTGGCAAGTAGAAAGCGGAAAGACAATTGAATTAAGTGGTGAATTCATATTCTGCTAAGGATACTAAGTTGATAAAGAAAAAAGGAAAGTAAAAACTTTGGGAAGGAGTTTGGCCACATGCATTCAGGGCAATAAAAACTTTCACCATGCTTATCTCAATAATGACATTCTTTAGAATTCAGCTGGAGGAAATAACCCCAAAAGAAGGAAAAACTACACCCAAGAAGATAGAATTTTATATATATATATATATATATATATTTTTTTTTTTTTGGCTGCGTTGGGTCTTCGTTGCTGCGCACGGGCTTTTCTCTAGTTGTGGCGAGTGGGGGTTACTCTTCCATTGTGGTGTGCAGGCTTCTCACTGTGGTGGCTCCTCTTATTGTGGAGCACCACAAGCTCTAGGCGCGTGGGCTCAGTAGTTGTGGCACACAGGCTTCAGTAGTTGTGGCTCATGGGCTTAGTTGCTCCACAGCACGTGGGATCTTCCCAGACCAGGGCTCGAACCCGTGTCCCCTGCATTGGTAGGTGGATTCTTAACCACTGTGCCACCAGGGAAGCCCAGAATTATATTTTTTGTTGTGGGTTTTTTTTTTCTTTTTTCAGAATTATATTTTTTAAACAGCTTTATAGAGGTACAGTTCACCCCTTTAAAGTGTAAAATTCAATGGGTTGTGGGGTTTTTTTGGTATATTCACAGAGTTGTACAAGCATCACTACTACCTAATTAGAAAACATTTTCATTAACCCAAAGCAATAAATCCATTCACAGTTACTTCCTATTCCTCCCTCTCTCCAGCCCTTAGCAACCACTAATCTACTTTTTTGTCTCTTAAAGCATTATTTTTGATGACCAAGAGGAAAAAAAAAGAAAAATTGAATAAAATAAACTCAATGTTATTGAATAACATAATATAAAGGTCTGTTAAATTATGGTATATCCATTCAATAAAATATTATCTTATTGGCTGTTAGAAATTACTACAATAAAAACTATATCAAAAGGCAATTCTGTTACAATGTTTTAAGTTTTTTTAAAGATAACAAAATGGTGAACATACTCTGATCTCAACTAGAGTATATTCTGGTTTGTGTGTGAACAGACTGGAAGAAATGTATAGAAATTTTAAGTGGCCACGTTAGGGTAATGAGATTGTGGACAATTTTTTCTTTAGCGTTTAAATATTTTGTAACATTTTCTATTTTTTAAAAAATGGAATTTTTAGAAAATCTATTTAAAATTATTGAAATAGAGAATATATTGTAGGGCACAGCCAGACAGCAGTCCAGCCCCTATGACTTGGATCCAGTTCTTACTTAACAAATCTCTCTAGCGCAGGCTCCTTCTAGCAACCAAAAGCCTTAAGCTACAAAGGTCCCACCTCACCCAGGCTGCATGACTTTTCACACTGTAGACTTTCAGGCCTTCACCCTTTGGCCCTCTTACCTCTCAGGCGACACTCCCCAGACCCCCCAGAGCTCACTCCTTAACTAAGCCTTCTTAGTTATCATTGCATACCAGTGACTCTTGGCCAATTTCCTTCTATTAATATATTCACCGTAGGTCCTTCTGATCCCAGCCATACTTTCTCCTTATGAGCTGAATAGTAAGAAAATTGGTGGAAACAAGATAGTCATCCCTCAGTATTGGTAGGGGATTGGTTCCAGGACCCCCAAATGCGATGAATGTGGAAAAGCCTTCATTCAAAGCTCGCATCTCATTGGATATCATAGAGTACACACTGGAGTGAAATCCTACAAATGCTCAAAATCTGGGGATGCTCAAATCCCTTATATAAAATGGTGTAGTATTTGCATAGAACTCAGCACATCCTCCTGTACACTTTAAAACCATCTCTGTGGGGCTCCCCTGGTGGCGCAATGGTTGAGTGTCTGCCTGCCAATGCAGGGGACACGGGTTCGAGCCCTGGTCTGGGAGGATCCCACATGCCGCGGAGCAACTAGGCCCGTGAGCCACAACTACTGAGCCTGCACGTCTGGAGCCTGTGCTCTGCAACAAGAGAGGCCGCGATAGTGAGAGGCCCGCGCACCGCGATGAAGAGTGGTCCCCACTTGCCACAACTAGAGAAAGCCCTTGCACAGAAACGAAGACCCAACACAGAAAAAATTAATTAATTAATTAATAAAAAAAAAAACCATCTGTATGTTACTTATAATACCCAACAATGTAAATGATTTGTAATAGCTGTAAATACAATGTAAATGTTATATAAACAGTTGCCAGCACTCAGCAAATTCAAGTTTCGCTTGTTGGAACTTTCTAGATTTTTTTTTATGAATATTTTCTATGTGAGGTGGGATGAATGTAAGTCAATGCGGAACCCACAGATTTAAAGGACCAGCTGTAACTGAAACCATGCCCCTCAGACTGGGACTCGAACCCATGCAGCTGGGACTCAAACCAGGCCAGAACCCACAGTCTTCCAACTGAGATCACACACCTGGTTTCGGGACTTAATGAAGCTCCGTTCTTGATGTCTCATCGCAGAAAGAATTCAGTGAGAGACAAACGGATAGATAAGAAGTGGATTTATTTAGAGAGAAACACACTCCATAGACTGTGGACCACCTCAGAAGGTGAGAAAGGCACCAGGGTATGGGGTTGTCAGTTTTTGTAGGGGTGGGTAATTTCCTAGGCTAATGAGTGGGAGGAGTATTCCAGCTATTTTGGGAAGGGGCGGGGATTTCCAGGAATTGGGCCACCGCCCACTTTTTGATCCTTACGGTGGGTCTCGGAACTGTCATGGCGCCTGTGGGTGGCGTCATTTAACTTGCTGATGTGTTACATTGAGTGTATTGTGAGGCTCAGGTCTAGTGGAAGTTTTGTCCGCCATCTTGGACCCATTTGGTTCTAATCAGTCTATGTCATGTCCTCGGGCTATGTCATGCTTTCAAAGGTTGTGCCCTGACCCCTTCCCTCCGGTTTCATAACAACCAGCTCTCCTCCTCTTACTGAGTCCAAGCTCCCTGTGCTCGCCACACGATGGGCAAACAAATCGGGGGGCAAGGTGTTGAGGCAAGGAACACGACTTTATTCGGAAAGCCGGTAGACCGAGAAGATGGCGGACTAGGGTCCCCCCAAAAAACATCTTATTGGGGTCTGGATGCCAGTTTCTTTTATAGAATCAGAGAGGGAAGTAAAGTAAAAAGGTAGAATAGAGAGAGAGAGGCGGGAGGAAGTAAAGTAAAAAGGACTATCTGTCTCGCAAAACATCGCTTGGAATGGCCAGCCTCGGGGAGGGGATGTGTTAATTTCTTCTCTCTTGCAGCCATTCACAGGTGGGTAGGGTTCCCAGAGGCAGGCCATTATGTATGACTATAATAACAAAAGCAATGAGAAAGGCTAAAGTCAAAGAAACAGATCCCACACTGAGTCAAAATTGGCTCTCTTCCCTGTTACACTCCCACCCTGCATTCCCACTTCCTAGAGAGACACGGCTCATTTAGACTATCATAGCCTTCCTGTTACGTCGATCACCTCCCTCTCCGTTGTCAGTCTGGGGCAGAGAATCGACACTGACACCCCACCACTACTTACACACACAACCCCAGGCACACTCACTCATCCATGTCATTTCTGTTCTCCTCCTCTCTCTTCCGCACCCCCCAGCTCCACACATCCCCCGCTGCAGTAGCCCTGGCTGTGCCCCAGGACTGCTACCCCTTCGGTTTGTCCACTAGTAACATTCGGAAGGCACAGAGTCCAGCCCCGTCTCAAGAACAAAGTACGCCTCCAGCACCTGCCTCACCCAGACTTACGACTAGATCCATAACTGAAAAGAGTGGGTTCCAGATCTCCGGTGTGTGGTGAGCCCAGGTGGAACGGGAGCCTTCCAATGAGAGCACTCAGCTGTGTTCAGTGAGCACCTACCACGTGTCAGGAACTGTGTTAGCTTCAAAGATTCAGGATGGTTGACACTAGTCACTCACCTTGAGAAGCTCACAACAGAAGTGTTGCCCAACACAGGTTCGCTTGTCTGCTCCACAGTGAGGCCCAAGAAGCCCAAACGTCAGCGTTTGGGGTAGAGAAAAGTTATTGCCAGGGCTGTGCAAGAAGAAAGAGCAGCACTTGCTCAAAAGACCTGAACTCCCCGATGGTTTGGGGGAAGAGTTTTCAAAGGCAAAATATGAGGTGAGGGCTGTGAGGTGTGCGACCTTCCTCTGATTGGTTGGTGGTAAGGTAACAGGGCGGTGCTCCAGGAATTCTGTGCACAGCCTGAAGTTAC
This sequence comes from Delphinapterus leucas, assembly GCF_059928025.1. NCBI lineage: Eukaryota > Metazoa > Chordata > Mammalia > Artiodactyla > Monodontidae > Delphinapterus > Delphinapterus leucas. The sequence continues at coordinate 11,667,564 of NC_143137.1, read as the reverse complement.
CATCCTCCACCTGGGAGGAGGCCTTAGCTCCCGTAGAAGAACTCAAGGGTGTGTTGTCACTATATCCCTTGAGGAGGAACCGGGACTTGGCTTTATCGCAGAACTATTGTTTCCTGACTGCTCCTCCACGGTGTCTACATTGCCTTCCTTCCGTAATTAGAAACTGTTTAAATCTGCCCTTTGAAACTCAGGGAAAGTCTCGGAGGCTAAAGGCTTTTTCCTACCAACAAGAAACAGGGGACCCAGAAAGGCTTTTGTACCCAGGAGGGCTCCTCAGGGTCCTGCTCAGTTTCAGAAGGAAGGTATGTAAACAGAACGTCACTATATAGCAGGAAAAGGTGTGGGCAGGGGAGGAAGGAACGCCGTGCAGACGCAGTGGAGACAGTCTCTGCAGCAGGCGTCACCTCGGAGGTGGCCTGTGAAGAATCAAGAGTTAACTGGGCCAAGAAGCATACACAACACGTCTTACAGGTCTGCAGAAAACAAGGAACTTACAGAAATGGTACTTTGGCAGCAGAAGTAGGACACATCAGTCCATGTCCACGGTAGTGCTCACAGTGTGCAAAGCACTGCGTGATCCGCAGAGATCAAATAAACCGTGGCCTCTGCTCCCAGGCACAAAACGTATTACCTAAATATAATGCAAACTGCTCGGAATACCAAGCGCATTGAGAAGAAGGGAGAAGAAATGTGAATTTCACTCTGGTCCGAAGTACAAACATCACTGGGGGTGAGTTTGGGTAGTACTCTCTTTAGGGCGCTGTAGGGGATGGGTGGAGTAAATACGAGGCAGAAAAATCAAGGTGGGGCAGTAATAGGAGTTCAGCCTTCAGCAGAAAAGGGGAGGAGGAATCTCGCGCAGGATTGGGGCAGAAAAGTGGGTGGAACCAGTGGGCGCCATCCCGCCTCCTCCCACGCCCCCGTACAACCTACCCACCTTGCAGTCTGGTGAGACAGGTGAGGGAGGAACTCCTAACGCTGGTAAGAGGGGCAGGAGGGTCGTGGCTTTGGGGCTGGCATGTAAGGAGGCGGTCTGGCCCCTTTGTAGAATCGGTGACTCCTTCCTCTGCAGAGCTCAGGGAACTCCTGACAGGCTGGCTGGGGGTAGTGGCTGTCTAGGTGCTCCTGCTGTGTTGCAGGGGAATGAAAAGGCTTCTCCCCACCAGCCTCCCAGCCCCTGTGCTAATAACTCCAGGCAGGAAACTTGAAATCTGAGTTTACCGAGTGAGGGCCGGTAGAGGGCGGGGGACCGTGACAGCCATGGGGCACGGAGAGGTCAAGAATCATCTGGGCCTCTGTCCATTGCCCTAGACCTCTATCGCCTTAGACCTCTGTCTGTAAGATTCTCAGGTAGTTGTGTCCTGTGGCTTTGTTGTGTCTATGTGCACTTTCTCCCTCCAACTGGAGCGTGGGGCTGACGGGAGCAAATGGGAAGACGGGGTCAAACAGGGTAAGCGGTGCCCTACAAGGTCAGACTGAGGGACTCAGACTGGGCAGGTGGGGGGTGGACGTTCGTTGCAAGCAATAATAAAGGGCGGGGCCCGCCTATCACCTGGATTCCAGAGATGCCATGAGTCCTGAGGCCCCAGGCAGGGCCTGCCTAGGACTGGATCCTGGAATGGGTAGAAATACAGAGACGGAAGGGAGGCCATAGGGAAGAAGTTAAAAGTAAGGAATGTAGGGCTCTGACATAGTAAACTCACATGAGGGCTGGGAGTCAGAACTTCCGGGCTGGTTCCTGGCTATTCCACACATACTGATACCCTGGGACAACAGTGTGATCCTAGAGAGAATCCCAGAGCTGAAGGGGACCCTGCAGATCACTTCTTTGGGCCATTTATTTGATTTGAGGTAGAAGAAACAAACCCAAACAAAGGTGTCTAATATGCTTACTTTGAAATCTAACCTAGCGGTGATGCCAATTGCTAGTTTAGACACAACAGCTGTGTGTCTTTTTGCAGGAGCCTGGGGAGGGGCCATGGTGCCAAGCCAATTGTGGGGGACTCTGGAGAAGCCGCTTCTCTTCCTGTGTTGCACCTCCTTCCTCCTGGGGCTGGCTTTGCTGGGGATACGGCCGGACATCGCCCCTGTTGCTTATTTCTTTCTCACCTTGGGTGGCTTCTTTTTGTTGGCCTGCCTCCTGGCCTGTGTTTTGGAATGGGGGTCTCGATCAGTGCAGACCGAGAGCCCAGGGGCCTCAAGCAATGCACGGTGAGTTAAGGGGTGGGCAGGATTGGAGGATTACATGTGGACCCATTCTCCCTATGTCCCTCTAGACTTTAGGCGGACAGCCTCTGCTTTCCCCCTGTCACTGGTATCAGGGTCAGGGGCTAGTGGAGGGGTCTTTTGCTGGTAGAAGATAGAAAAGGGAAAAAAGGCTTCTTTCAGGAAGCCACTAATGACCTTATTTCTCCCCCCCCCTTCAGGGACAATGAAGCCTTTGAGGTGCCAACCTACGAAGAGGCCACAGTGTTGGAATCACAGTGCCACCCCCCAGGGGTGGATCAACCACCCTCCTACACCAGTGTTGTAATCCCCCCAGAACTTGAGGTGAGACAGCCTAGCCATCCAGAGGAGCCCAGGAGAGCCAGACTGGACAGGCGAGTGGGCTCAGAGGGGTCTGTGATCTCAGGAAGCCCTGGAAGACCTCCAGTCAGCCTGCGGCTTCGGGGACCACGAGTTGCGTCCACTGTTCCTGATCTGCAGAGCTTGTGGGCGCCCCCCAAATTGGAACCTCTTACTCCACCCCCTGCCTACGATGTCAGCTTTGGTCACCTCGATGATGATGTTTTCTATGGAAACAACTGGACACCCCCCTAAAGGACTTTCCCAGGATATGTCGTCTTTCTGCACCAGACCCACTCATTCATTCGAACAATGCTTCCCAGTGCCTGTTATGTGTCAGGAACTGCGTCTCCACCTGGATGTCACAAATGATGACTTTAACCCAGAGGGGAGTGAGGCTATGGTGAGCCCTTCCCAGTTTTACAGTGGCACACCCCAGGGATGTAGGCGGCACAATTTGAGTCTTCAGGCAATATTCAGTGACCTACCCCATACCTGGTATTTCCAGAGTTAGACTGAGGGTGAGATGAGGAGATTCCAGAGAATCTAGTGAAGGAAGAAAAGAAACAATATCTGAGTGACAGCTCTGTTGTTTCTCTTCCAGGTGCTTTGCCTCTATTAGATCACAAAAATGAGGTATTATTGTCCTCATTTGAAAAACGAGGATCCTAAGGGTCAGAAAAAATTGATAATTTGCACAGGGGCACACTGCTAGTAAATAACACACAAATGTCTTGAATTCTGCTCTTCTGATCCCATAGCCCTTGTGTTTTCAATACAAGGCAACAGAAGCCAGTTCATGCACACATCTCTCAATTTCTGTCTTGGTCAATGGCTGGTGAGGGGTAGAAGACTTCGTGTAGACAGAATGGGGGACCAGCTGTTGTCTGCAGACAGGGAGTGCTGAGTGGGACCAGGAGTGTGCCCAGCCTCCTAGAGGAGCAGAGCTGATCAAAACTGTGATGGCCCCTGCTCCAGATGGGAAATTCCTGCCCCGGGGGGCTAGACAGCAGTCCCCAGTGCAGGGTCCCATCCTATCTAGAAGCAGTGGAGTAAACTGCCCCAGGGGTAGGGACATCTGATTCTGAGGATGGGTGGATATGATGGTCAGAATAGAGAAAACCCGAGGTCCTTGGCGAGGGGTGGTGGAGCATCTAAGGATCCCTCTTGCATCGTCTGTTATGAAGCACTGGAAACACCTGCACTGTCTGCAATAGCTTCAGCCTCACCCCTGCGCCTGCCCCCGCTGGGTTTTACCCGAGGACCCCCTGCCCTGCTTCCTCAGATCCAAACAGAACACCAGCTTCTCTAATCATGTGCTGTGCCTGTGATGCAGGTTTGAGCCAACCATCGCTAACCCACGCTCATTCTTTGCGCGGGTATCTGTCTAGCGCCTTCTAGTGCTGTCCTTGTCCTCCTTACCCTGGTCCCAACAGTTAACTTTAATAAAGTGAAAAGTCCGGCCACACCCATCTCCATACAGTTCTTGTGACAGGCGGGTGAGGAGAGGTGGGCGGTTCCGGGGAGGGAGCTGTGATTTCCGCGGGAACCGACGACCAATCGGATGGCCAAGTAGGGCGGGGCGGCTCCTCGCTTCCCCTTCCGCCGAGCGCGCTCGCTCATCCCATTGGACAGCGAGTCCGCCGCGTGGGTTTTGCGCCTGCGCGCGCTCCGGCGACGGCGCGGCCGGCCTCGCGTGGGGGCGGAGCTGGGATAGCAGCGCGCAGGCGCTTTGCGCGCCGGCGGACGGGGGAGGGATGCGGTGGACCAGAGGGCTCGCGGTTTGTTTGGGTCGTGGGCGGTGCGCGCACAGCCCGGGAAATGGCGGCGCCGAGCGCAGGCCCCCGGTCAGCCCTCCAGCAAAAGGGGCTGATGACCGCTGATAGGGGGCGCAGGTGAGTGGGGAGGGTCCCAGGGGTCCGTAGTGGGACCCAGGGAGGGAGACGTGGGTTTCAGGCGTGTGGCCCTGGCGCCCCTCCCCTCGGAGCCCCTGGAAACCGCGGTGTCCAAGCTTCCAGCCAAGGGTGGGAGGCCGGCTGAGCCCCCGAGGGGAGCGCGGGCGGGCGAATCTCTTCTGGGCCTCGTCCCTCTCGAGCAAAGACTCCCCAGCCTCCATTCTTCCAATCCCGGAGGCTCTGAACCAGGCGAGCTCTTTCCAGTCCTGTTAAATCTCGGTTTCCCTTAAAAGATTCTTGATTCTTTCTTTCCCTCGGTTCCCTTTTGAGGAACTAAACTCTGTACTCATAAAAACCGATGAGACCTGCAGATCTCGGAATTCTGCCTGATGTGCATTTGTTTCGGATTGAATATATCATAATCCGTATTGCGTTGGGTGTAATGACCAGATTTTCACAGCAGTCAACACAGATTTTGGGGTTTGGGTGTACTCTGAGACAAGGAAGTTCCCGAGGCTCTGAGTGTCTCAGCCTCTGTCCCAGTTAAATCGTATCATGGCAGACATCACCCACGATGACATATTTTAATGCCTCCCGGTCCAGACCCAGGTGATGAATTGAGGACTTTGGAACCAGAACCTGCAGAAGGACACAGAATCAAGGCTTAAGAATCGTCTTTGTGTCCTTTCCTCCACCCGCTCCCCCCTTTCCCGATGTGTCCTAAAGTTCTAGGTGATTGTGGTTACTTTTGGAAAGTCCACCTTTGAGACTCTCCCCGTAGTATGGAATCGTGCAAGGAGCAGGTGTGTGTAGAATGGATACTGCTTCAGATTAAACCTAATAAGTTATTGATTGAAAATTCAAGTCTACAACTTAGAGTTAAGAACGGGGAGTCGATTAGTGAATTGTGTGGATGATACTGAGTAGGGAGAGGCTTTTTGAGGGGGCTTCCTAATGGAATGTCAACATTTAAGGGCAGACCAAAGGTCCTGTGAAGGAAACGGGGACCTAGTAAGCAGAGAGGGAAACTGGAGAGAATGGTGTCATGGAAACCAAGGGAGGAGAAAGTTTTAAGGAGAAAATGCTACTGGTAAATTAAGGGAAAAAAGTCGAGTAAACCCACCCCACCATTGGTGTGTATCCTGAGGAAATACCCAGAATCCAGCTACGATGTTATTTTGCGATTGAACTATTAACACTTATTTTTACCAGAGTTCATACATGTTGTCATTGTTAACTGCTTTGGTATGTTCCAAGGTGATTCTTTTTGTTTTTGTTTTAATTTTTTTATTAATTTATTTTTGGCTGCATTGGGTCTGTTGCTGTGCAGGCTTTCTCTAGTTGTGGCGAGCGGGGTCTACTCATCGTTGCGGTGCACGGGCTTCTCGCCGTGGCTTCTCTTTGCGGAGCTCGGGCTCTAGGCGTGCGGGCTTCAGTAGTTGTGGCACATGGGCTCAGTAGTTGTGGCTCGCAGGCTCTAGAGCACGGGCTCAGTAGTTGTGGCGCAGGGACTTAGTTGCTCCGCGGCATGTGGGATCTTCCCAGACCGGGGCTCGAACCCGTGTCCCCTGCATTGGCAGGCGGATTCTTAACTACTGCGCCACCAGGGAAACCCCCAGAATGCATTTTAAAATAGGTTTTTTAAGTTATAATCTGAAGCTGGTACCATATTCCTTTCTCACTGCCATCAGGTCTTTACTGTTGTCATGTACTTGGAAACTGTGACTAAGCAGGCTGGCACACCCTGGATTTATATAAATTAGGCACATAGATGTTACACACTGGAAATGGGATTCTTTTATTTTCTTTATAACATCTTTATTGGAGTATAATTGCTTTACAATAGTGTGTTAGTTTCTGCTTTATAACAAAGTGAATCAGCTATACGTATACATATATCCCCATATCTCCTCCCTCTTGTGTCTCCCTCTCACCCGGAAATGGGATTCTTTGAGTTCATCAACAGAAGCTGAACTCTTTCTAAACGCATAGCAAAACTAAGGAATCCTTGAAATGAAGACATCCCTCGTAAACTAAATTCCCAAAATAATTTCGCCTTTACATGCTTTAACTCTTTGAGTGATTTCAGGTTATGTTGATTGTTTTCATCATTGGCATTTATCTACTGTGACTTTCCGTCAGATTTTTTACTTAATTCGGTTCTTATAGGATCCTGGTCATTTCTAGTGTTATTTTGTCACAGGAGCTTACCGTTTTAAAAACCATAGTTGTGGGGTTTCCCTGGTGGCGCAGTGGTTGAGAATCCGCCTGCCAATGCAGGGGACATGGGTTCGAGCCCTGGTCCGGGAAGATCCCACATGCCGCGGAACAGCTAAGCCCGTGTACCACAACTACTGAGCCTGTGCTCTAGAGCCCGCGAGCCACAACTACTGAGCCCGCATGCCACAGCTAATGAAGCCCACGTACCTAGAGCCCGTGCTCCGCAACGAGAGAAGCCACCGCAGTGAGAAGCCCGCGCACTGCAGCAAAGAGTAGCCCCCGCTCACCGCAACTAGAGAAATCCCGCACGCAGCAACGAAGACCCAACACAGCCAAAAATAAATAAATAAATAAAATAAATTTATATATATATAAAAAATGGATTATTTTAGACTCATATCACTGTCAGCAGCTTAGATAAATAGTGTGAAATGTTTTCTGGAATACTCCTTAATGAAAATTGGTCGGTCAGATGGAGGAATATTCCTTCTTGTATGTCTACTCATGTGTGTATTCTTTTTGTCACGATAGATATTTCCCCTCGTCAGACCATTCATCTCAGAAGATGGTCTCAGTTGAACATCCTCCATAAAGGATTGTATATCATTTCCTTATGATCAGTGTGTTACTGCTTAATACTTCTATGATTTTAAGCACGTTCAATAAAATATGTCTCATTTTAGTTATCGTTAAGTCCTGTTCTTTATCTTTCTCCTACCCACACCTCTTCCATTCCACTTCTCTGTGCCAGATCTTGTACTTGACAGCTTTTCTGTCTTTTATCTGTAGGATACTGGGAGTGTATGGCATGCATCCTGACCATCAGGAAGCTCTAAAAAAGAACCGAGTGGTGCTGGCCAAACAGCTGTTGCTGAGCGAACTGTTAGAACATCTCCTGGAGAAGGACATTATCACTTTGGAAATGAGGGAGCACATTCAGGTATCTGAAGGCAAAAGAGAAAAACCAAGTAAATATATTAGTGGTAGGAAGAGGAACAGAGCATAGTAAAGTGTGAAAAAGATGTAGTGCTTTACTAAGGAAATGAAAATGCTCTTCTACCCTAGAGCATTTAACAGAAAACACATATAATTCCAGAATAATGGGGGAAGGACTTCCCACGTACATATTTTTCTGTAAAAGGAGTTCTTGAGATGGATGATGCTGTTACTAGGAAGCTCATCTGGAGAAACAGAATTACAGCTGGATAAGTAAATGTGATGTCATGTTTTATTCTTGTATTGTAGGCCAAGGTGTGCAGTTTCAGCCAGAATGTGGAACTCCTCAACTTGCTGCCCAAGAGGGGCCCCCAGGCTTTTGATGCCTTCTGTGTGGCCCTGAGGGAGACCAAGCAGGGTCACCTGGAGGACCTGTTGCTCACAACCCTGGCTGGTCTTCAGCACCTACTCCCACCGGTATGGAGCCCTAGACACGTGGTGTGTTGGGAAGGGTTGGTTTGGTGGGAAGGGCATTTTTGAGACTGGTGAAGTGGGGAACGGGACTAGATTTCTGTATTATTTGGGCTGGACCAGCTCCCTAAGGCCTGGTACGGGGGGTCCTGCTTTCTTACAGTTGAGCTGCGACTACCACTTGCGTCTCCCTTTCCCGGTGTGTGAGTCCTGCCCCCCCCGCAAGCAGCGCCGCCTGTCGCCAGGTGAGAACTGATGGCGTAAAATGGGTCCCGCAGATCGACTTCCGCTTCCTTGACTGGCGTCTGACTTTGCCCCAGTGTGAAACCTATTTTCGTTCATATTGGAACGGTTTCCTCAGTGAATTTGTTAGGGACCAGCAGGACAGTTCAGATGGGCTCTGGGTTGGGCCTGTTTTTCTTCTTCCGTCATAGATGGTTTTTTAATGGTGACCGGCCCTTGGAGCAACTTGTGCAGGTGGGAAGTTCCTGCGCATAATTGGCCTATCTCCTCTGTAAAGCTTAGTTATTTTACGATGAGGAAAGACTACGTCATGGGCCTCTACCCTGCTGATTGAGTAGCCTAGTGAGTAGAACAAGGGTTTTATCATATACCCCATTCAGTCGTTCACTGAGTTGAGCACCTACTGCTGTACGCAGGCTAAGTGCAGAGGATCCAGTGATGAGCAAAAGCAGACCGGGCCTCTGCCCCCATAGAGCTTACAGACAAGGGTCGTGAGCCAGACCAGTAATTACGAAAAGGGTGCCTGAAGTTACAGTGAAGCACTAGGATTGCTGTGTAGGTTGTGCGCCAGCTTTTCTGCTCTATATGCCGCAGATACAGTGGAACACTCCCTAGACCATGGAGATGGGCCTCCCGGCCTTCAGGTGAAGTCTTGCACTCCTGAGTTTTATCAAGCGCACTACCAGCTGGTGAGTCTTGCAAAATGGCAAGAGGAAAAGCGTTGGGAAATGAGATAACCTTCCTGGGCATCTGAACTTAGTTTGTGTATGTACATTTCTTTCCTGCCTTTATTAGTCAGAAAGTAATTGCTGATTGAATGTGTTCTGTGGGTATTTCTATACTTGACCTGGTGGGATTAAGAAGAAGAACGTGATGTCTGTGTTTTCTTGAAATGCCTCGTCTAGTGGGGGAGGCATAGTTTCTGTCCTCAAGAAGCTCACGGTCTAATCGGCCTCCCCTCCCCAGGCCTATAGGTTGCAGTCTCGGCCTCGTGGCCTGGCACTGGTGCTGAGCAACGTGCACTTCACTGGCGAGAAAGACTTGGAATTCCGCTCTGGAGGGGATGTGGACCACAGCACTCTAGTCACCCTCTTCAAGCTCTTGGGCTACAAAGTTCATGTTCTTCTTGACCAGACTGCACAGGTACCCAAGGCAGGACATGCTGACGTGTGCATTAGAGAACGGGACAACACTTGGGGGCCAGAAACGTCCATGCTCCTCTGCCTGCTGGGTTGTGCCTCACTAGAGTTATGTTCTCTCCCTACCTTTAACTTGCTGTGTCCTGCCGCCCATCTTGCAATCTAGTTTTAAAAAAATAAAATAAAAGGGCTTCCCTGGTGGCGCAGTGGTTGAGAATCCGCCTGCCAATGCAGGGGACATCCCACATGCAGTGGAGCAACTGAGCCCGTGCGCCACAGCTACTGAGCCTGTGCTCTAGAGCCCACGAGCCACAACTACTGAGCCCGCCTGCCGCAACTACTGAAGCCTGTGTGCCTAGGGCCCATGCTCCGCAACAAGAGAAGCCACTGCAATAAGAAGCCCGGATACCGCAAAGAAGAGTAGCCCCCGCTCGCCGCAACTAGAGAAACCCCGTGCACAGCAACGAAGACCCAACACAGCCAAAAAATAAATAATAAAAAGAAAACAAAAGAAAAGAGAGAAAGGATTCAGGCCAGCCAGCTGCCTGGGTGTTGACTTCTCAGGGTGGCTGTGCGCTCCCTGAGTAAGAATAGTCCAGGGTCGGGTTCTCACTTTTACATGCTCAGCAACTTGATTCCCAGTCCCTCAGGAGGTGAGATACTGATATGCACCCAACCAACTAAGAAAAGATATTTATAAGTCAGGGTTACATAGGACAGTGACTTCTTGGTTGACGTTGCTGCCTAGGAGTCCAATTCTCAAGATTACGTTGGCAGATAAAATTCTTACAAATGAAAGTTTGCTAGAATTGTCCTGGTAAATACTGTTTTGTGGTCATTTCATGAATTAACCTATTCTTTTTTTTTTCTTTGGGCTGTGTTGGGTCTTTGTTGCTGCGCGCGGGCTTTCTCTAGTTGCAGCGAGCGGGAGCTACTCTTCGTTGCGGTGCGCGGGCTTCTCATTGCGGTGGCTTCTCTTGCTGCAGAGCACGGGCTCTAGGTGTGCGGGATTCGGTAGTTGTGGCTCACGGGCTTAGTTGCTCCACGGCACGTGGGGTCTTCCCAGACCAGGGCTCAAACCCATGTCCCCTGCATTGGCAGGCGGATTCTTAACCACTATGCCACCAGGGAAGTCCCTAACATAACCTATTCTTATCAGTTGTGTGGCCACAAGACAGATCTTAGCGTAGATTACTTCTGAGCTAGGTTCCTGCAGGTCATAAGCATTCTTGTTAGGAGTTAGTCCCCTTCAGCCTCAGTTACCGAGCTGTACCACTGACTTTGTTACCTTTAGGTAGTTCTGTTTTGAAATTGAAAATAGTCCATTGGTAAATTAATACTAATTCTTTATTTTGATTCAGAATAATAGTGCTTTCCTAAACTTGCCTTTGGGAATATCCATGGTAAAATTAAGGTTTCTAGAAGATTCTCTTTGGTCTATTGAGGTAGGGTGGTCAGCATTGTCTGTGGTCTTCATTTCTATTTCTCAGCTGTCTTGCTTCTGTGAGAATAATTGTGTATTTGCTAAATTTGGGGTAAGGCCAGATTCATTGGTAGGGACCTGAATGTTGTTCTTTACATGCTATTACCAGCTTCCCAATAATAGCTCAGGCAAAGAAGTAAACCCACCCTTGCTTCAAAGCCATGGCTGGAACAGCTCCTTTCTACATCAAGTATTCACGTAGGTTATATGCTTTCCTGAGAGATCTGCTGGGCATGAAGGGAATAAAGGTGGGACAACAGCTGTAATTCTTACAGAGGGAATCCTATTAGAAGGTCACTTAACAAAATGAATGCGATTTACATTTCTTTACAGCTTTTGGTCTAGTCCTTTTTTTTTTTTACTAGGAATTTATTATGTCACGGTTTTCCAAATTTTTTGCAGTTGGTAAGGGATTTTATGTGCTTGATAGTTAAAGATACATCACTAAGCACCAGGTCAGCTGTATACTACTGATTCTTATCTTAGAGACGGTAACTTTGATGGGCCTATGGGCCCATTTCACAAATGCCATTCCCTGATGCAGATTCCAGGACCTGTTGGATTCTGATTCTCTGGTTACGTTGTTCTATAACTTGAATTGCAGTGGAGTTCAATTTTGAGCACCTTATAACGGGGGGCAACTATGTTAGCTGCCAGAGATTTTTTTTAATGTGGACCTTGAGTTCAAGGGACCTCAGTTAGATGAGGGAGTCTTGACATCAGTTTAAAAAAAAAAAAAGAGGCACATCCCCTTATTTCCTAAGGACAACAAAAGACTAGAGACAGTGTCTTCTACAGTAGTTAAGAGGAAGAAACCATCACCTGGGTAGATGTGGTCAGAAGGATAAGTGGAGGATGTAAGACTTAAGCTGCCCATGAAGGATGGAAGCTACTGAGGCAAGAAAGGAGGAGTGAAGGGGTCCTACACGGGGAGAACAGCATACAGATTAGAAATGTGTGTGTTAGGGACCTTGTGGGTGAACCAAAGGTCTAGGGCACAGGAGTTCAACAACGGGATTGGAGAAAAAGGGACCAGAATGCACAGGGCCTTGAATGTCTTCCCGAAGGAATTGGACTTCCTTGTGTTGACATTAGCACATCGTTAGTGGTTTTTGAATAGAAAGGTGACGCATTCACAATGATGATTCAGGAAGATTAATATGACAGTAATGAATGAGGTAGAGACCAGTGGCAGGGAATACAGTTTGGGGTTAATATAATGTCAGTATGAGATGGTGGGGGCCTGGACGGGATAGTGGACCAAAAAGAAAAGAATATATGTGAAAAATAGTATAATGGCATGATTGTACTGTCATTGCTTTGTGATTAAATAACTACCTATGGAAGAAGATGGAGAACGTAAGGAATTGAGGGCCTCAGAGGAAGTCAGGGCCAAAGATGTAAATTTGGGAACTACTTGTGTAGGAAAAAGACTTCAAGTAATGAGAGATTATGATCTTTGAGAAAAAGCAAAAGGGCTAGGACTGAACCTTCGGGATATCACCCTCCATGTATGCTAGTCCTCAGCTCTGGAGATTCAGAAACAGGAAGAGGACATTGCAGGATCAAGTTCTGACAGTGGCCAATTGAACTTTCAGATGCAGTTAAAACCAGGTAGCGACAGTGGGTGTGATAATTTGGTGCGCTAGGCATCTGTACACGATACTATCTTTCTGATAGAACATCTCAAGGGGCTCAATTCTTTTTTTTTTTTTTTTTAAACTTTTTGGCCATGCCACAAGGCATGCAGGATCTTAGTTCCCCGACCAGGGATTGAACCTGCGCTCCCTGCAGTGGAAGCGTTGAGTCTTATCCACTGGACCTTAGGGGAAGTCCCTCAAGTCTTTTATATAATTATTTGGTGAGCAAAGAGACAAAACCAAGAAAATTTAGATCCTCTTTTTCTCCCCATATTATTCCTTTTTGCTTTAGAGATAATTCCATTGAAAAATTGGAGACAGTGTAGTCTCAGAGAACCATTTTGCCTGACAGTGCTGGAGAGCACGCTATTATCCTCACCACTCATGTAGGTGTTCAGTGCTTCTGTTCCTCATCAGAGTCTTTTCTTCTTGCATCTACCTCATGAGTTTTACTAGTTCTAGAATTACAGTTTATTGTATATTAGGAAATGAGATACACTTTAAAGTGGCAGGTTTCCTTTCACCATGTCGTGGTATTGGTTTGTAACTTGCATTTGGTCACATACGGATTTGAGGGTATAGGGGCAAGCTATGGGTCATCTCTGGAAAATACAGCTGCCAGTAAAATTTGGGGTATCATTTCAGGGAGTTCACAGGTTATTCTTCTGTGTCCCCCAGTCAAAAACACTTGGAAGTGTTAAGAGCCCCGCTATTTATAGAAGTTCTGTAAGTTTATCAGAAATAGATCTAGAGATCCTATTTTAAGCTACGCTACTTTCGGAAAAATTTCCCCAAATGACTAACCCCCATTGATTGAATGGTTTAATCTTATTAAATTCAGTTACAAAGCCCATGTGTTCTTAACTTTGGGCTTTGTTGTCTTTTATTTACTGACCTAGTAATCTCACTTAAGTGCAAAATGCTCCTGAGTGCCTAACCTGTATATTTATTCCCTCCTTGGAGCAAAATGAACTTCACCTATTACATGTTAAATTCTGTTACAGTCAACTCCAGAGGGGCAGTAGGCTCTTGAGATGATATATTCTTAAAATGAATGAATTTTGGATATCTTTTATTACCTTAAGATCTCCAGTATTATGGTTGGGTTCTCTTTGCTCAGAAAATACACATGCTCTTTCAGCACATCCAGTTTCTCCATTCCCAGTGAAATTGCAGACTTTCAAGTCTCTTATTAAGTCTCAATTATGTGCAAACAGAACTGTTCCAAACAGATAAGCAGTTGTCAAACGTTAGCACATCAGAATTACCTGGAGGGCTTGTGAAAACACAGTTTGCTGGGGGCCAAGACTCTGCAGCTCTTACAGGTTCCCCGGTGATGCCGATGCTGCTGTTTTAGGGGCCGCACTTGGAAAACCACCGCAATGTATTACACAAGTGTGTGTTTTACTGGGGGCTGTGTATGGACTGTTAGATATATGTGCACTGTAACTGTTCTGCCTAGATAAAATATTCTTCATTATATTTTGATCAAGTTCATAGTAAAATGAGCCTGTTTTCTCTCTGCTCCTCTCAGAGACAATCCAGACATCTTGAGTTGTAGAGGGAGACATAGGTTTAAAAGTTGGTATCATATTATTGTACTGTTAGGTATAATGCTTCAGTTAGAGTGTTATTCATATATGGCAGTCTAGTGCAAGATCAAAAAGATTCTTAAGTTAGACTACACGGTTTCTTTGAAAAAATAATATTGTTACCCTTCATTAGACAAGCACATTGTAATGGCAGATCTTTGCAGTACGTGCCAGACATAGTGATAAGTCCTTTCTATGCCATATCTCATTTAATCTTTACAAACTTGGAGGAAATGTACGCTTAATTGTCTTACAAAATGGGTACTAGAGGCTTGAGGGGCTAAATAACTTGTTCTAATTTATGAACCTAGGGATCCAGCTGAGGTCTCTCTGATCCCTTGGCCCGTATATGTAGTTATGACCCTGTACAGAATCCTCCATAGAGTGTGTTCTTCCGTGGACAAAGCGTTTTATACAGACATCATCACTGTCTCCGGGAACTTGAATTCTCAGACAGACAACAGCAAAGGAGGACTGCTGTTCTCTACTCTCACGATCCTGTGAGCCCTCTGTCACACAGCAGTTCTTGTAGCTGTTACAGTTTACCCGGCGGTCCCCCTTGTGCCATTTATATACAAGGGCATATGCTCTGAAGAAGGATCAGGTTGATGATTGGAGAATGGATAAAGTTAGCTAGCTCGTGCATGATTAGCTTCATTAATAACTTGCTTTAATCCAGGAGTTCTTAACATACCTCAGTGAGCCTGTGAATTGTAAAATTATATTCAGAATTTTGTCTGAAGTCATGCAGTTTTCTGGTGCATCTCTGACTTCACTTACCATTGACCACAGGAATGTAGGGAACACACTGTACCTTCTAATAGCTTAGGGTTTCAGACACTGAAGAAAAGCTTACATTGGTGCTGACTAGTGAACAATGCTGAAAGATGTCTTTCTTCTAGGAAATGCAAGAGAAGCTCCGGGATTTTGCCCAGCTACCCGCTCACCGTGTCATGGACTCCTGCATAGTGGCGCTCCTCTCCCACGGCATGGAGGGCGGTGTCTATGGCGTGGACGGCACGCTGCTTCAGGTGCGTGCCGTCCCGTGGCCGCAGCTCCGCAAGCTGGGCCGCTTCACCTCCCGCCTGCCCCTCTCTCCAGTGATGGCTGCTGTTGCGTGTAGGACTCAGGAGGTCCCACTGACCACCAACCTCCCTTCTCCCTTGTTTGTTTCTGGCAGCTACAAGAGGTTTTCCGGCTGTTTGACAATGCCAACTGCCCGAGCCTACAGAACAAACCGAAAATGTTCTTCATCCAGGCCTGCCGTGGAGGTGAGTGCCCTGGCAGACCAGCACCTGGGTGTGGCTCCTGGGCAGCCTCCCACCAGCTCTCACTTTCCTGTTTGCTCCTCTCAGGTGCTATCGGATCCCTTGGGCACCTCCTTCTGTTCACTGCTGCCACCGCCTCTCTTGCTCTGTAAGTGTCTCCCAATGCATGGGGTGTGCTGGGACTTGGGCAGCCCCTGGCTCTCAGGTTGGTCAGCCCTGTGCACCTGCCACATCCTGTCCTGCAGACGCTCTCTGCCAGTGTCTTCGCCTTCTTTCCTGAGGACGCTTCCTTCTTTCTGTGCTTATTAACGCTGATGTGCTTTTTTGGTTACTCATTCCAGTTAAGGATTTTCCGGCTGTCTCTGCTTCCTAGCCCTCTCACTTTATCCTCTTCCTCTTTTTTTTCTCCACCTCTCCTCCGCCTTTCCACCTTCTCCTTTTACTTCTCGTCTCAGCTACACTGCGTTCTCGTCTCCTCCCTTCTCTGTGTCACTCACGTGTCACGCAGGAAAGCAGTGCAGAAGCCCCGTGTCAGCCTCTGGCTCGTGCTCTTCCGTGAGCTGCTGCCGTCCCTCTTCTTTCTTGCACGCAGTCCCTTTTACCCCTTGAAGAGCCAGGACTCCCCGACTAGGCTCAGAAGACATGGAGGCCTGCCTCTCATCTTGGAGGAAAACAGTAATAACTAAAAGCTCTAAATGTGGAGTCAAATTCTGCCTCTACCACTGGCTAGTTATGTCAGGTTAGAGAAGTTGCTCGATGTCCCTGCACCTGAGTTTCCTCAGTATAAAATGTAGATAATCATCAGACCTACTTCATAAGGTCAGGCTGTTGTGATGCTTAAGTGAAATGGTTCGTATGAAGGACTTACTTAGCACAGTACCTGGCCCATAGGAAATCCGCGGAAAGTACCAGCTCTGACTGTTAGGACGTGATCCGTGCCCCTAAGGGGCTTGTAGTTTGATTTAAAGGTCACTTTGTCCAAGCATTCAAATAATACATTTTTTACATGGGTGCGGAGTAACAGATAGATCCTTTCAGGGAAAAGGGGGGAATGCAATGACAAGCATACCAAGATTAAAAAGATATCCCCGTCCCCCACCCAAAAAAAAGGTGTGCTGAGCCAGAAGTATGCCTGAATCTAATTTAAAAACGGCGCATCTGCATCAGGCATATGTAATGGGCTGTGGCTGACCACGTGATCACATACCTTTAGCTACAGCCCAGATTTTGGACTTTGGACTTTGACAGATAATAGTACAGAGCTATTGGGAGCTTAAGTAAGAAATAATGTGATAAATTTTTTTTTTCAGGACGATTACCATGGCAGGGAAAAGTGCTAAGAAAAGAGTATGTGCAGGCAGGAACTTACTTTTTTATGCACCTGCTGTATCCCCAGGCTCAGAGCACTACCTGATATGTAGTAGCTCTTCATAAATATTGAATGAATGGATGGAAATTAATCTGCCTAAAAAGCGTAGCAATAATATAAAAAACATATGGGGATACTGTGAAAAAAACATTTATTGATTAATAGATCTGAGACACAAAGACGAGGGAGGAGGCTCCTTTCTCTTGAGGGACACATTCAGCTTGGCCTATTTCCTTTAGGAGATGTCACTAGCAAAGTAAAAGGAAATAAACATGTTCATGATCATTTTCTCCTCCTACTTTCAGAGATTATATACAAATACTAGACCTGGATAGGGAAGAATTGCTCTCTTCTGGGCTAACGTGAATCTTCTCTCTACAATTAAATCCTTCAAGGCATGACCAGTAGCCAGCTCTTCCTTTGAAAGCCTGAGCTCAACTGTCTTCCGCTCTATTCAGTTAACATAATTGATGCCTGTTAGAAGGACCGCCCCACCCCGGATGACTGGCTCCTAAACTGGAGTGTAAGCTCCAGAAGGGCAGGGACTTTTTCTTCACTATATCCATAGGGCCTCAAACAAAAACAGTGCCTGGCATATGGAAGTTGCTCAGTAAATTTTTATTGGATCAGTGAATCTTGGTCATTTTCTGCACAGACCTTCAAGCCTCACTCCCATTTCAGGCTGTCTTGGGGGTCCTATGGAGAGGGAGGTGTAAGAAAGCATACTTACTCCTTCACCTTCGGCGTGACGGCCGTGTGTCCTGTGTCTCTCCTACCGCCCCCACGACAACAGCATCAGAAAGAGAACATGTCTTGGGGTAGATAAGGCCTAGGTCAGGAGGTTGGATGTGTGCTCAGGGTATGTTGAGAATCTGTATATTGAATAATAGTGTTCTTTTTACATTGTGTAGGAGAAATAGTCAAATTATCCCAATTTTAAGTTTCTTTAAATTTCTCTTAAATTTTGCATGCCAGCTACAATTTGGCTTATGAAATTAATAATAAGTGATTTTAAAATACCCAAAACACCCTGAAAACAGCTGATCATGCTTAGTTTTATAATTTGTTTATTGATAGGTAGATTTGAGGTTGTAGTTTTCATATGGCATAAGTGTAGTAATATTTTTGGTTTCTTGTTTTTTTTACATAATAAAACTAAATATATCAATATTTTATTGTGTATTGCAATAAGGAGCGCTTTGACTTCCAGGAATATTGACAATGGAACAAGTGAATCATGGACACAGATGGCTTTTCATTCTGTTTACGAGGAGTATTTGATTCAGCACTTGCCCTGTCTTACACAGCGCGGACAGAGCTCGGACTGTGTATATGTGCATGTGCTTGGGCACGGTGTCCAGCCTGTCATGGGCACCCTCTGTGTGATCGGTGTACTCTGGCAGAGGAATGGGAGTAATGGTGTTCGTTTGTTTGTTTGTTTGTTTGTTTTTTAATTCATCAGCCACAGGTTGGAGGTAACAGCTGGAAATGGTTCTTCCCAGTCAAGGTTGCAGGGAACTCGGGCTTGCCTGTGACAGGCCCAAGAGAGGAAATAACATCTCTGTCCACTCCGTCTGCCTTTGTACAGATGAAACGGATCGTGGGGTCGACCAGCAAGACGGGAAGAACCATGAGCGATCCCCCGAGTGCGAGGAGAGCGATGCCAGTAAAGAGGAGGGGCTGAAGATGCGACTCCCCACTCGCTCGGACATGATTTGTGGCTACGCCTGCCTCAGAGGTATCGTGAGTTCCAAAGGAGAGATCCAGAAGGTGGCGTCTCTCTCTGACTGCAGAGGGAGCGGGTGTCGGCGGGTCCGTCCAGCTGTGTGAGGGTGCCCGGGACCTTCCCTGTGTGCTCACTGCTGTCCTGGTTGCAGGGACCGCTGCCATGCGCAACACCAAGCGGGGCTCCTGGTACGTGGAGGCCCTCACTCAGGTGTTCTGTGAGAGGGCCTGTGACAAGCATGTGGCCGACATGCTCGTGGAGGTAAGTCGGCTCAGTGGCGCCAGGAACCTTCTACGTCCCCGCGCTGTTCTACCTTCCTCCGCCCTTGCCCTGTTTTTCACAGTCTCCCTACCCTTCCTCTTCTGGGATCATGGAAACACCTGATTCTCAAGCCGTGGGCCCTGGGTTTCTGCCTTTGCAGGTGAACGCGCTCATCAAGGAGCGTGAAGGCTACGCCCCGGGCACGGAGTTCCACCGATGCAAGGAGATGTCCGAGTACTGTAGCACTCTGTGCCACCACCTCTATCTCTTCCCGGGACACCCTCCCACGTGATGCCGCCTCCCATCACCTGTGCCACAGGGAGGCCGCTGGACCACGGGAGGTGTGATAGAGCCTCCTGTCTCCAGGACGCACGGTTTCTGTCCATCCCCCTCAGGGATTGGGAATATCCCAGGCTCATTTCACACGCCCATTGTCTCCATCTTTGACCTCGGACTACAGGCCGGCTACTCCCATGGGAGGCTCTCTCCCTGTGGAACCAGCTCCGGCTGGACTTGTTGCCTGGAGCGCTTGGCCTCAGTTGAGGGACCTGGCAAGTGATGTTACGAACATAGTGTCTCGATGGGGAGAGGGCATGTGGGTTTCCTCCATGTTTGTGTTCAGTTTCTGCCCCCAGGGCTCTTGTAGGAAGCGTTTGGTGATTGCTTTTATTACTTTAGTTGAGATGTCTCAGAGGTCATCTCCCATCTTTTCTGTCACATCTCCGCCCCATTTGTCTCAGAGTGAGAGTTTAGAAGGTGTCCTGGTTTAACATAGACCTTTTTCATTTGGTTTCAAAAGGCCGAGCAGGACAGGAGTCACTCTGCTGCTGTGGGTGGGCCCGTACCTGTGCATTCATTCCCTTCGGTTCCAGAATGTCACCCCCCGGAAGGACTGCCTTCTCAACTCCGCTCTCGGCTCCTTGGGGCTCAGGGAATCCAGCGTTCAGCAGAGGTTAGGGTTTGGTTGCCTTGTATCTGTTGCCTGTTGATCTTTGCCCATGGAAGTTTCAAAGATCTTCTCATTGGCTGTCCTTTCTCCGTGCTTTGTACCTGAACTGAGCCCTGCAGGGAGTGTCAGCAGAGGCAGATAAGAGCGGCATGCTTGCTCGTACTCTGTAACCTGTCACCTTACCCTCGTTTTTCTTCCTATGAAGTGTCCCCTCTATAAAAGCTTCCTAGTTATCTCCCTGCTTCCTGTTTTCCCCTCTTCCCCTTCGTCTCATCCTGTTTACTGCTGCCACCAGCTCTAAAATACTGCTTAATTGGATCATTTGGCTGCTCAAGGATGCGATGTATAGTACCTTGTTCCCTCTTTCTGCTTCAGTATTAAATCCCCTCTTGATTTTATGTGGCCTATTTCCCCTTCCTGTTATGACTTTCCATTTCAGGGAGACCACTGCTATATATGTTATTTGTTCACCCTAGAAGCCATCTTTATCTGTGCTTTTATGAAACTTCCCTATTCTTTTTTTTTTTTTTTTTGCGGTATGTGGGCCTCTCACTGTTGTGGCCTCTCCCGTTGCGGAGCACAGGCTCTGGACGCGCAGGCTCAGCGGCCATGGCTCACGGGCCTAGCCGCTCCGCGGCATGTGGGATCTTCCCGGACCGGGGCACGAACCCGTGTCCCCTGCATCGGCAGGCGGACTCTCAACCACTGCGCCACCAGGGAAGCCCATTGGTTTGGGTTTTTAAGTATAAATCTGATGCTGTTACTCCCCTGCTTGGAACCCTCTGGTTTCCTATCACACCTCAAATAAAATCCAGACTCTTTACCTTGGCCTGCAGGGCCTCACTAAGTGCTGATTTCCCCGTAACCCACTGCTGTCCTCAGTTTCTCAGACATTCTGAGGCCTTTCCTGCCCGAGGCCATCAGACACTCCTGGGTCCACTGAGTCCACTCTTGTCTCTGGTGGCTTCTTTCTTTATCCTTCAAGTCTGAGCTTAAATGCCACCCTGTTGTGGAGGTCTTCCCAGGCCATTCTGTCTCTAAGAATCATGTTTCTTTATTACTGTGTCCTGTTTAATCCCCCTTATTGCACTTATCACAATGCGTAATCATCAATTAGCGTGCTTCACTTGTTCATTCCCGTCTCCACTTTAAGCTCCATGAGAGCAGAAACCTTGTCTCTTTTGTTCACTAATGTGTACCCAGTGCCTGACATGTCTTGGATCTTCAATAAATGTTTGCGGAAGGAAGGAAGCGACCCTAGCTAGACTCCTACTTTTTGACAAAATTTCCCTTTTGGCAAAATACCCAATTTAGTATTTGTACTCTGTATTTTCCCACATGTTTTGTTTTATCCACTCGTATTATTAGCTCCTGAAGACAGAAGTCACACGTAGGACAACTTTTTCCACACCTCGTGTGGTTCCGGGCACAGTGCTCAGCCTCTCGTGGCTCAGGTGCTCAGTGAATACTTGTTCTGCAGGGCTTCGGAGACTTGTTGCCAAGTCCTGCCCTTGGCTCAGTATCGTATGGAAGTATTTGGGTGACAGAACCTTTCCTCTTCCCACTGCCAGGATTTTGTATTGCCATCTGGTGCCAAATAAACACTCATATTTATTACCGATGTGTGCCTGACGTCTCTGTAGCTGTAGATAATCTGTGTCTAAAGCCCACTTATTTCCATTGCCTTAGCTTCTTACAGCGTTCCTCACCACCTCACAAGGCATACCCAGAGCCGAACACCTCTTGTTTTGCTGCCAGATTTTTTTTTTTTTTTTTTTTTTGCAGTACACGGGCCTCTCACTGTTGTGGCCTCTCCCGTTGCGGAGCACAGGCTCCGGACGCGCAGGCTCAGCGGCCATGGCTCACGGGCCCAGCCGCTCCGCGGCATGCGGGATCCTCCCGGACCGGGGCACGAACCTGTGTCCCCTGCATTGGCAGGCGGACTCTCAACCATTGCACCACCAGGGAAGCCCTGCCAGATCTTTTTTATACAACCAGATCCACACCTTGGATGAGCCCATCTCCATTGTCATGGCCACAGGCAACCCCAAAATATGGCTACCAGCACTGGGACTCCTCATGGTCAGAAGAGATGGAAGAGTCACTGGCAAGCAGCGTTAGTTCTGGATTGCTTAGATTATGGGATGGAGGCTGGAGAAACAGGTTGAGCTAGAATAGGATGAGGATCCTAGAATTTCCGATCTCACGTGATCCAATTTGGATTTAAGGTTTTCCAGGGTGGGCATAGGTCGTAAGAGAATTCTCGGGCAGCATGGAAGAGGTCTAAGCAGTGGGCTGTGTAACCTGGGAGTTCTCGGTGTGTGATGTGTCTACGCCCAGAGAGGTGGGTGTACGCATGCAGATGGGCTACGGGGGGCTAACACGTTCTGTTGGAGCATTGTGGTAGGAAGCTGCTGTGGACCTTGGGGGAAGGAAGCTTGTCCAGGAGTCCAGAGGAGGAAGGGTTAACAGGGATGAAGCTGGGCTGAAACATCACTGGGTGCAGGAGGGGCGCTGACCTGCGGAGCGGGCTGGACCCGGGGACCTTCTCCAGGGGTGGGAGGTGGAGACACAGCCCCAGGGAGGGGCACTGGAATAGTGGAAGGAAAGAGTTTGGGAGGCCGGTGTGTTGGGGATTAGAGAGCAGCATATGCTGAGCTGGATTCCACGTCCTTCCTGCCCCACCCTTGAATAAGGGTATCAGGTTGAATTTCAGAGCTCTGTCCCCTCTGCCAGGGGATTTTCTAAAATTACACCCCATCCCTGAGCTGGGGGTGGCCGTTTGCTGCCCTCCCCCATCCTGTTTCCTGTAATAGGGAAGAGGAAAACAGGAAGAAATGGGGCAGATGGGATATGAGCAGAGGGGGAAAGTGGTCTGAGGCGAAGAGGTTCATAACAGCTATAGTTGCCCGAGCGCTCGGTGCATCCCCCAGGTGCTGTGCAGCTTTACACCATCCTCCCACAGGCCAGGAGGGCGTCATCTCCCTGGTTCTTTTTCAAAAGTGGAAAATGAGGCTCAGAGACTTCAATTATCCAAAAAAAAAAAAAAAAAAGATGTAGCTTTAAGGACATGGACTCTAGAATTAAATAGATGGCAAATGGTGGCTTGGCCTTTTAAGGTATCAGAGACCGTGGCTAAGGTACCTAATCTCACCCTTATCTAAACACAGGGAAATCATTGCTACCTTAAAAGGATGAAGGACGCTACCCTATGAGGATGCACGGTGGATCCCACAGGGTTAACACATTACACATCTGTTAACCATCTGTTAACCCCGTAGCCCACCTGCATGTGTACACCTACCTCTCTGGACATCTGAGATGGCTGTTAACCATGTCACAGAATAAACTTCAGTTTAATGACACAAGTTAACATTCAGAGCTCACTTTGGGGCAGGCACTATGACTTTCACGTGCGTTCTTTTCTCTCTGTAACCCTGTTAAGTTACTGCCTTTCTGAGGAAACGGAGGCCAGGATGGGAAACAGTCTGGCAACTTGAGTTCATGCTCTCAGCTAACAATATTGCTTCTGTGACTTTTTTCTTAGCATGAGATTTTCTCCCTCCTCACTTTTCGGGGCCAGAGATTTTTCCCACTGAGCTGGGAGAAGGAGCCAGAGACCAAAGACTTTATTCCATCTTAGCCCTTCTGGGGTAGAGAATAGGGAAAAAGTGTACTGTATCGTGTTCAAAAATACAGAAGGGGAGAAAGAAAGAGCCCTGTCCAGCGCTCTCGGGAAGGCCTCATATGCAAGGTATGGGAAGGGACCAGGGATTCTTGAAGGATCTGGAAGGCAAGGTCCAATAAGCAGTAGAGGAGAAATGACTGCCAGTGAGGACAACTGCAAAGGGAAAGTGTGTTCAGAGGACACTGCAGTTGCCTAGGTGAAGTTTCAGAAAGTAGGTGGTCATGGGTTCCATGCTAGGCTGGATGTGCAGAGGGGAAGTCATGACCAAAAGCGCCTTAGAGAGAATGTAATGGTGTATCATCCAATGGTTGGAGAGGCCAGACTTGAAGAGGTGGGAGTCTGAAAACAAGGGTTTAACCCAGGGAGAAAGTTCCTGCTTAAATTGATGTGGGGATGCCAAGGGGCTGGCTTGTTCTCGACCACCTATACCCTAACACACGTCCCCTTGCACCTGTGACCCAGATGGTCATTTCAACAACCTTCCTTCAAATAGAAATTCTATAAGCCTATAGGTTTTAACCTGCCAGTCTCATGGACCTCAAGAAAGTCTACTTAAAACACCAAAAGAATACATGTACGGTATACATATCTCATAGATAAATGCATGCTTATGAATTTGTTTCCAAATTTAGGAGCTTTTCAAAGAACTCCCCAGAAACCCATCTTTGGCCTTCCAAATAAGAGCCTAAGCACTGTCACCCATGGGGTGTTGGGATGGAGGGGGGCACTGTTTACATTTTATTTTCTTCTCTTGCAGGCTGATAACCCATGAGATTTTAACTAGCTCTAATCTCAGACTCAAGATCATTACTCTCAAATCCTTGCCCTCCAGCACTAGCAGCTATAGATTTCCTCGACCCTCGTGATTTCAGAATCTGGTTTTTAGAATTGCTGCTGGTTCTTCTAGGGGGCTTGGTGGAGTATGAGGGTTTTCTCAGTGCCAACAACTTCTGCCTTCAAATTTTGGAATCCACAACCAGGACCTGATTTTCTCAGGAGCGGTGAAGAAATAGCAATTGCCCTAGATACTTGTTTCTTGGGATTATTGCGCCCCTACAGAAACTGGCTACCTTCAGGGGAGCCATACTCCACAAAGGCATGAAAACCTTTTCTGTTTCTGAAGCCCCCCGCAAAGAATATAATTGCACTTTGGCATTCTATTTTCTTTATTAAGAAAGTATTTCTTTCATCTCACACCATCCCCTTAGATCTCTTTTCTTACACTCTGCCTGCAGAGGAGTGAGATATTACAGAACCTCCAGGCCCTCAAATCACACATTTTAAATCTTCATGGGTAGATTATAGGCCTTCAGATTTATGTTAGAAAAGGTACTTTTAATGGTATTCATTTTCCCACCTGCTTTGGACAGTCTCATTTAGCCTAGAACAAAATGTAATTGTAGACCAGATGTTTGGTGTCCCTACCCTGCAGTCCCTGAACTTTGGCTGTCCTGGGACAGACCTCACTTGGTGATGGATCCTAGACCACACATTGGCTCACGTTTATCAATTTTTTTCTATAGTGAAGAGCTCAGAGGGGAAGGACTGTACTAGGAAAACTGGTTTAAAAAAAAGTGTGATGCCAGGTAGAGTAGTTTGGCCTTGGCCAAAAATTATTTATTGACCTGAAAAGGGAAGAATATCAGAGTACTTCCCTGTCATCTTTTATGTGTGTCGGGCTCATCACGATAAACGCCCTTTCCGTTCCCTCCTCGGCCTCCCTCGTTCCCCTGGCCCACTTCCCCTTCTCCCCTGTTATCTAACCTGCCCTGATAGACCTCTGAGGGATGCTCCACGGTCTAAACGGAGGCTCAGTCCCTCCCTGTACATCCAGGCTGCTGGTGTGGCTGACGTGTACCAGTCTGGGGCGTGGGAGAAATGCCAGAACGCGAGGCTATTACCCCTGTGTCCCACACTCAGGGGGTGATGAAGGTGTGGTCAAGGGGATGACCCCAAAGCATCACCAGCAGCCTCTGGCAGACAGAAAAGGCAGAGCTGGAGGAGAAAGCTGAACACTGGCTGGGTTGCGGGAGAGCTGGTTCGACAGATGAGAACTAAACCTCAGGAAGACACAGAGCTGGGAACAAGCCTGCAGGGAAAGATGGCAGAGAGGCGCCGGGTACTCTGCCAGGTGAGCTGCCCCCCGGTGCTTCGGGACCCTAGGATCACTCCGTCCAGCTCCTCAGCCCTCATGTCCCCACAGACTGAAGAAAAGAGGTGGCTTGCTTAGAGGATGCAGACCTGGGGCAGCACACAGGTCTGAGAGCATGCGAAGCCGTTTTCCATCCTGGTCTGGGCAATGTTTATAGCCGGACCAGTGGCTTGGGGCTGGGAGCCTCCTAGTGACTAAGGAGGGGGACAGTGCTGGCCCTGCTGAGGGAATTCCCTGCGGGGCTGTCCCACAGGTTCTCATCCCAACCCCTCCCCCACACGGCTCTCACACCTGCTTCGACCCCAAGCAGATCAGATGTGGCTGGGGGGGGGGGTCATGTGACGGAGAGATGGCTATAAATAGCTGGGGGTGGGCACGCTGCCCCAGACGCCTTGGGGACAGGCAGGAGGGCAGGCTTAAGGAGCTGTACTGGGGGGAGGGCAGGGACAAGCAGGCCGAGGCCTGGCCGGGGGAGGGAGCATGGAGCCATCTGGGTCCCAGAGGCTTGGGGCCGAGCCCAGCTGGTGGGGTAGCGCCCCCCAGTACCAGTACATGCCCTTTGAACACTGCACCAGCTACGGACTGCCCTCCAAGAGTGGGGGCCTGCAGCACAGGCTCCGGAGGGATGCAGGCTCCCGTCCCAACGCCCGCCCCACACAGGTAAAGTCCTAAGGGGAGGGGGCGGTGGATTCGAGGAGACGGTGGTGCCATGGATTGGGGGCAAAGAGGAATCAGGTGAAAAGAGGGAGCACTGTGATCTTTTTAACTTGAAAAAGTACGCAGTCATGTGTTCAAAATATGAACATTCTTCAAAGGTCTGGGTTCAGCCTTGTGAGCTCCTTATACAGAGATACACGGGTACTTTAACACAAGCTTTACTAACAGAACCCCCGAATCCTGGGGGGAGAGGGCAGAGCCACACATGCATGACGAGCTCGTGCTTACATAACCCACACGAGGTGAGTGGCAGAGGGGACCACACCTCTGTGTGCGTGAGCTGTCCTTACACCCTCACCCGCGCGCAGACACCACCGGAGGATTTCTCCCTCCCCACCCTCGGCAGGACACACACAAATCAGCACTTCTGCAGAAGGCAGAAGAGTTGGGATGAGTGGAGAAAATGGACTGAATTGCATGTCAGTGATCAAAGGTAGACCAGTGTCAAACGAGCAGAAGAAATATAATCAAACTTTCAGGTGGGAGGATTAATTAAGAACCGATGAAATGGCAGGCACCTGGACAGGTACAGAGATCTGTACCCAGAGAGAGGGGCTTGTGAACTAATTAGGGATGTCCAGGGATAAATATCCTCCAGGGCTTCTAGACGTCTAGGAATGGGCAATGGGATGAGCACCGCTGAAAGACAGGCTGGGAGCTTGTCGCAGATAAATACACAGGTTAGGATTAGCCATTCACATTAGTGAATGTGCATGCAGAGAGCGACAGGATGGAACCTGTCAGGAGGACCAGGAAATCAAGATTTAAAAGTGTTTTAGCCAACGAGGGGGTGGACTGTGGTTCCTCTAGTTTACGGGGTCTAGACAGGACTGGGAAACTGAGGGCTGGCCTGGGCTGGTGATCTCAGCGCCAGGGGTCAAGAGGATCCACGTCTCAGTCCGGATCCATCCCGAGGGTGGTGGGTAAGGGCAGCCCCGGAGAATCAGGTGGGGACTGGGACACAAAAGCCAGCAGAGGCTCCAATGGTGAGTCAGAGTGGGCTTCCTGGAGGAGGGGACCCTGGAACACTGTGTGGGGTTGGACAGAAAGACCTCTCCTCATGGCCCTGGGCTCACCGTTACCGTGTAGGCGGTCTGGGTGGGACGACAACTTGCGTCAAGGTGCAGTTATGGCACTTCTGGTGACAGTGAGGAAACCAGGTGCACTAGCGTGAAGCTTCCTGTTGGAAAGGAATACTGAGGTGACTTGGGAAGTAGGGCTGGGATGGCCTCCAAAGGGCCCTGAAAGCAAAGAAGGGGAGTTTGGACTTAAGTTTTTCTCTGTTTAAATTTTATTATGGAAATTTCACACTCATACAAAAACAGAAAGAGCAGTGTAATGAATGCCCAAGTACCCCTTGCCCGATGATCAGTCATCAGTATTTTGTCAGCATCGCTTCACCCATCCTCCCAGCCCCAGCCCCAGCCCCCCACCCCACACACACGGGTGTTTTTGTTAAGGAATCCGGACGCTGCGAATACTTTCAGGCTTGCCTTCTCCCTGCCCCCCCAGCCCTGCTCGACTGGTGCACACTGGTCCAGCCAGCACAGATCCGGCTCTTTCAGTGTTTGCCAGCCCAGTTTGGCATGGAGCACCCTCTTCTCCTCTCCACCAGCCTGGGAACCAAGGGGGCTGAGGCAGCCAGTGTGCTGGCCCCCCGTGGGTAATGTCTTCTCTCGGGGGCCAGGTAGGGCACAAAGGGAAACATGGCTTCTCTCAGTCACATCCCAGAAGACGAAAGAGCCATGAGCAGGGTATTAGTGCGTGCCTGTCCAGGACTCGGACATAAACTCTACTTCTTGTATTGTGAAATCAGATCTCTTCCACCCAGGCTCTCCCAGAACCAGCAACATGGCCTGGCCTGACCCTGGCTCCAGAGGACATAGTTAGTGCAGTGGAGGTGGGGCAGTTAGAGACCTTGCACATATACACACACACACACACACACCCCAAACACGCAAGCTCTACTTCAGGAGGAAGTGGACTGACTTGCTTTATCCGGGCTGGGTCCAGTTTGTGCATTTGAGCACAGGAAGGGGAGGTGGATGGGCTTTGTCTAAGCCTGGCAGGGCATCTGAGGGGCCTCATTGAAGCTAGACACACCAAGGCCAAGGGCAATGAAGAGTCACCTGCTGGTCTTTCCTCACCCCGTCCACATCAGTGTGAGGGGTCTGGGGAAACAAGAGAGAGGCTGAGACAGAGGAAGCAGTGACACAAAAACATGTAATTGATGCAGATGCCCAGCATCAGCACAGTTTTTTTTTTAATACATTTATGTATGTATGTATGTATGTATGTATTTATGGCTACATCGGGTGTTCATTGCTGTGCACGGGCTTTCTCCAGTTGTGGCAAGTAGGGGCTACTCTTCGTTGTGGTGCCGGCTTCTCATTGCGGTGGCTTCTCTTGTTGTGGAGCACAGACTGTAGGCGCGCGGGCTTCAGTAGTTGTGGCTCGCGGGCTGTAGAGCGCAGGCTCAGTAGTTGTGGCTCACGAGCTTAGTTGCTCTGCGGCATGTGGGATCTTCCCGGACCGGGGCTCGAACCTGTGTCCCCTGCACTGGCAGGCAGATTCTTAACCACTGCACAACCAGGGAAGCCCTTAGCACAGTTTTTGTATCCCTACTTCAGAGTAGAAATTGGTCCCCTTGATGAAGGCTGCTATTGACCAAGATGACTACAGATGTGCAAGGGTGTGGATGGATAGACAAGGGTGAGGAGTGGGAAAAGTGCAGACGGAGAGTGGGGCATGGAGGGCATGGATGACCACAGAGTGACCCTGCCCGAGGCCCTCAACACCCAGGATTTTATTTTATTTTACTTTTATTTATTTATTTTTTTGCGGTACGCGGGCCTCTCACTGCTCTGGCCTCTCCCGTTGCGGAGCACAGGCTCCGGACGCGCAGGCTCAGCGGCCATGGCTCATGGGCCCAGCCGCTCCGCGGCTTGTGGGATCTTCCCAGACCGGGGCTCGAACCCCTGTCCCCCGCATCAGCAGGCAGACTCTCAACCACTGCGCCACCAGGGAAGCCCAACACCCAGGATTTTAAAAAGCTGTTTGTTTGTTTTATCTGTGGATCTGTATGCTTCCCTCTATTTCTTTTAACTCTTCAACAAGACAGACCTTTCCCATCTCCCTCTGTCCAGATCTATGGCCATCACAAAGCGCAGTTCTCAGACAACGAGCAGGACACAGGGATGCCCGAGACGATGGACTCCAGTGCTTTCATGGACAACACGGAAGAGGATCACTATTCTAAATGTCAAGGTGATGGGGACGGGGGGATAAAGGAATGTGCAATGCAAGGAGGTACAGGGATTAGGACACTAGCTCAGAAGACCTGCTGTATATTTCTGGCTCGCCATCCCCACACGCACACCAAAGCCCTCCTCCAGGTATTAAGGAGAAGACATGGCTCCCATGTCCTTCTCACTCTGCCTTCCTACTATCCCTCCCACGCAGCCCCAAGAAACTAGGGTTTAGAAAGGAATCAAGTAGCCAATGGGGAATTGGACTTTGGTGCCTTCTGAAGGGCAGAGCAGTGAGAAGAAACTCAGAGACATAGAGACAAGACCCCGAGAGCCCTGCACGTCCCATCCTCGGCCACACACACACAGTAGTGACTGGTTACCTGCTCCCCTTTACTTTCTTTTCCTAGGTTGTATCCACCGTCTGGGACTCGTGATGAGAAGAAAATTAGGGGAAGACTGGATCTTTCTGCTGCTTCTGGGGCTGCTTATGGCTCTGGTTAGCTGGTGCATGGATTATGTCAGTGCCAAAACCCTTCAGGGTAGGTTTAACCTGGCCCTTTGCCCTCAGCCCTCCCCATACTGCAGTTGTTCTAGAGTTTCGACCCAGGGTAAGCTGGGGGGGCTTTGGGAGGAGGATGGTGCACAGAGGAGATCAGGTGTAGCTCTGGTCCAGGATGAGACCAGACCCAGACCCAGATCCATTTTTTCTGCCCCTCCCACCTGCTACCAGCCAAGCTGTGGGGACCCCTCTCACAGGGTGACCAATTTGTCCTAGCTCTCCTAGGACTTTTCAGTTCAGGCAACTGGAAACGCCTGGAGTCCCAGGAGCCCCTCATTGCCAGGTTAACCGGGGTGGTTGGGTGAGCCACAGCCTCCAATGAAGCGCCCACAGAGTGTGGTTTGCTGCACTGGCACCCACTTGACCTCCTACAAGTGGTGGGAACTTGAACGGGTCACGTCTCATCCCCCAGCTTAGACCCCCCCACTGTGTCAAATGAGAACGGTGCCATTTCTGAGGTCGAACGGGGCAGCCATGGCGGGAGCACCCTCCTAGCACGCTGTTCCATGCCGTGAGTGTGGGATGGCAGCAACATGCCATCCACATAGGACTAAGCCCAGACGTCTGTCTCTGCAGCCTACAAGTGGACCTACTACCAGATGCAGCCCCACCTGCCTCTGCAGTTCCTGGTCTGGGTCAGCTTCCCACTCACCCTCATCCTCTTCAGTGCCCTCTTCTGCCACCTCATCTCTCCCCAGGCTGTCGGTGAGAGCTTCCCAGATCCTACCCCATCATGCCACCAACATAATCCAGCAGAATCTCATTGGCCTGTAGACGTCGCGCTCCCCTCCCTCCCTCCCCCACCCCCCTGACAGTCCTTTCGCCGCTTTGCTACCGTCCTCCCCCCATAGACCTCTCGCCCCACCCCCATGTCCACTATCTGGATGTCCGTCTACCTTTAACCTCCAGCTTGAACCTGCACACAATCATTTTTTTAAAAAACCCTTTTAGGCTCTGGAATCCCTGAAATGAAGACGATACTTCGCGGGGTTGTCCTGAAGGAATATCTCACCCTCAAGGCCTTCGTGGCCAAGGTTGTGGCCCTGACTGCGGGGCTGGGCAGTGGCATCCCTGTGGGGAAAGAGGTAGGACTCCAGTTACTGTGGGGTGAGCTGGGCTGGTCCTCAGGCAGAGGGCGGCACGGAGTCTAGAGGGAGCTCCAGGGGCAGCCGTGGACCATGGGGGTTCCGGAGAAGAGATACATGGGAAGGTCCTCATCAGTGCTGGGAGCACCTTAGAGCAGAATCTCGCATCCTGGGCACAGTGGGCATTTGGGGCTGAGTAATTCTTGGTTCTGGGGGGGCCGTCCCCGTACATTGTAGGATGATTAGCAGCCTCCCTGGCCTCTACCCCTACATGCCAGCAGCAGTCCTCTCCCCCCCCAACCCCCGCTGTGACAATCAGAATGTCTCCAGACATTGCCAAAGGTCCCCTGGGGGCAAAATCTCCCCCAGTTGAGAACCACTGCCTTAGAGACAATCCAGGCACATTCTGTGAAAACTGAGACCTAAAAGAGGCTGTTTTTTTTCAAGGTTATGCTCCTGTACCTTCTCGCCCCCCCCTGCAGCCAGAGTTATCTTTTCAAAATGGAATCAGGAATGTCTGCCCTCTGGTCAGGAACTTCGAATGGCTTTCCATTCCTCTTCAAATGAGGTCCACACTTATTCCTGGGGCCTAGGGGGGCTATGGTGATCAGGCTGGCCCTCCTCCCCCGAGCTTGAGTGACAGGCACTTCCTGCCACTCAACTGCGCGAGCCTGCCCCCCTCGTGGGGCTCCTGCACTTGCTGTCCCCTCAGCCTGGAACATTCTCCTTCCCGATGCCCATGCGGCTCACGCCTCATTTCCATCAAGGCCTTACTCAGTTGTGACCTTCCCCATCCCACCCTCAGCTTTCCTGTCTCTCTCTCTCTCCTCTGACCCTCCCTCAATTTCTTCTTAGCCCCTAGCATTTCCTTTTTCTCCCTTTTTTTTGAAACAAATGTATGTATGTATGTATATATGTATTTATGGCTGCGTTGGGTCTTCGTTGCTGAGCGGGGGCTTTCTCTCGTGGCGAGCGGGGGACATTTTCTGAAATGATAATATGCTGGCGTATCACCCCCCTTCCTCCCTGGGATGAAGCTCTGCGAAGGCAGAACCTCTATCTTGCTCACGTCTGTATTTCCAGCCCCTGGTACAGTGCCTGGAGCAACCAATGTCTGTCCAAGAATGCCGCCAAGCCCCCATCCGGCCCCCTGCCCCTGACCCCTCGTCCCTCTCCTCTCTCCCAGGGCCCTTTTGTCCACATTGCCAGCATCTGCGCCGCTGTCCTCAGCAAGTTCATGTCCGTGCTCTGTGGGGTGTACGAGG
This sequence comes from Delphinapterus leucas, assembly GCF_059928025.1. Taxonomy (NCBI): domain Eukaryota; kingdom Metazoa; phylum Chordata; class Mammalia; order Artiodactyla; family Monodontidae; genus Delphinapterus; species Delphinapterus leucas. The sequence continues at coordinate 11,635,090 of NC_143137.1, read as the reverse complement.
TAAGGCTGAGAAGGCAAAAGGAGCTGGGGCTGTGCGCGCTGGCGGGTGGGGTAGGGCTGCCTTGGCCGTGATGCTGAGCCGGGCACTGCGCTAACCCACGCTCCCTCGTCCCCACACACGTGGCGCCACCCGCCTACTGCAGCCACGCGATGCCGCTGTTTAGCCTGTGCCCGTTCCTTGACGCCCCCCACCCCCACCCCGATCCCTGCCCCCACATCGGGGCTTGGCACGTGGTCCGCTCCTCAGCCGCCCGGGTGTCAGTTCCCCTCCGGTGCCGCCCCGTCCCTTTGTTGTTTCTGCCCCTCCACCCCGTCTCGTGCGCTCTCCCCCGCCCCAGCGCTCCCCCGCCCTGTCCGCGAGCTTCTCTGTTGCAGACTGTGCCTGGGCAGCTTGATCTCCTGGTGTCGGCCTGCGCGGTGGGCGTGGGATGCTGCTTTGCAGCCCCTGTCGGAGGCAAGTCCCACTTCCTCCCTACCCCGGTGGCCCGAGGGGTTGGAGCGGTTGCCACAAGCTTTGGGGTGGAGAGGGGTGCTCGCGGAAGGGACTGGTGGGTGGGCCTTCAGGGTGTGACCCTGGATCACAGGCCCTGGACTCCAGGCACCCGCGCTTTTTTTTTTTTTTTTTTTAACCAGAGAGCTGTCTGTTCTTTTGAGGCTGGTGGCTATTTCTTGCCAGCTTTATTGGTGCTGTTTGTCTGAAGTCCTTTCCTGTCTCTCTTGCTATTGACACTTCTTGCCGTGATTGTCCCCATCTCCAGCCCCTCTCTGGTGACCGTTGATTGGCTGACCTTCCTTCCATATATTTGCCTAACATTTATTTCATTTTCTATGTTTGACCTTGTGCTAGGAGATCACTTCCAGTTTGCCAAACTAACTGAGTTTCTCTTGGCCTGGGATCGCAGGGGGGAGACGGGGCCACTGTGATTCCCTGTGACTTAAGCCGCTCCTTCTTATTCCCCACCCTTGCCTGTTGTCCTTTCCTCTTCTGACCCCCTGCCCATCCTTCCCATCTGGCTCTTTGTCTGTGTCTCCCCTAGTAGCAGCCATACTATTACACTGACATGCTGACCGTGGGCTGTGCAGTAGGAGTCGGCTGTTGCTTTGGGACACCGCTTGGAGGCAAGTGATTTACCCCCGCCTACGTCTGTCCACTTGCCTGGTCTTAATCCCAAAACAGTTTTTGTCAGCATCCCCAAGTTCTATTATGAGCAGTGAAAACAAGAGTAAAGCAAGAATAGCTTTTAGTGAGCATTTACTATGCGTGGGCAGTGTTCTAAGGACTTTACATCCTCTTGCCCAAAGCTGGATGAGATCTACATTAAAGAAGAGAGAGAGAGTTAGTGACTTGAGCAAGGTCATCCTGTTAATAAGTGGTAGAGCCAGGAAGGAAAACCGAGGCGGCCTTTATGGGTCCCGTACTTATATTAAAACCCTTCGTATTGTTGGATATTTTTGCCTTTCACTTATTACATCTTCTAACAGGGGACTTCTATGGATGTTCCTCTTGGTTTTTTGCTCTTGAATAATTCATTTTTGTCGTTGTTTTTAATTGAAGTATAATTGACATCTCTGTGTATTTTCTTCTCCAAGGGAAGACTTACCTTTGGTTGTATGTTGTTAAGGACACAGAAGTTTAGGTGGGCCTTATTTAGATTAATGGTCAGCTTTATTTTTATTTTTTGGCCGCGCTTTGGGGCATGCGGGATCTTAGTCACCCGACCAGGGATCAAACCTGTGGCCCCCTTCATTGGGAGCATGGAGTCTTAACCACTGGACCGCCAGGGAAGTCCCAATAATCAGCTTTAAATGAGGACTACAGATGCAAGTTAAAGTGTCATTTTTCCTTGCCAGCAATTTAAGATTGAGCTTAGCTCTTTCAACTGATGTTCGACATAGGGTAACCTTTCAGATTATTTTCCTTGTCCTGAATAACTAACAAGTGGGCATGGTCAGAGAAAGCTGTTGTATCTGTTTATTTACTCATTGATAACAGTTATAACCAGATTAACAGAGCAAGGATTATAAAGATCATTCGTGGGATTCATTGGTGATAAAAAAGACACCATGTTGACAATCTGAGAAGCAAAACTGCAGGAAAGGCATATGCTTCTTAAACGCACCAGCTGTTAGAGGTGTCTTTCAATTATGAACATGTAATCAGTCCTTGCATAGAGGAGTCTTCAGGAAACTAAGATGACTTGGCTCAGGAACGATATATGGATAAACATTTACAGTTAATGAAAATGTACCATGCTCACTTGAACTGACACTGCACCAATGTCAGCGAACACGTCAGCTGGCATCCTGTTTGCACTTTTGTTGTCAGCTCTTGTCATTAAAGTCATAGTCACCAGCCAGTGAAGGGTCGTGTGTTTGAATTTCTGCACACATTAAATGTTCACACTTGCATTTATACCCGCTTTCACCTTTATTTGGTCTTTTGTCTTACAAATCCAGAAGGTCTGAAGAACATTTTTAGAAAGGTAGCATTTTTTTTGGTTTCTAATCAGATTCTTTTAAAGTGAAGAGAATATGAATTTTTTGCATAAAACTGGAATTTCTGGGGTGAATGAGGAAGGTTCTTCATGATCCCGTGTAGAGAAGGGGAGAGGCAAATAGAAAAGTTACAGATAGGACATGGCTCTTGAGAAAATGTTAAGCATTGAAAAGTCAAAATGCTGTTTTCAGGATGCTTGTAATAAGTGGCAAATATTAAATGAATTTGCAGGTAACATTACTTGATTGCCTTTATTTTATGAACATAGACTAATTCTAAAATAAAAAAAATTAGTATTAGATTATTCACTATATGGTCAACTCTTAATTCCTTACACCGATGAAAGAAATTTGCTTCAGTGTTTGGCTAAAATGGCAAATATGTTTTTGCTTCCATATGTGCCCTCTGCCGTGAGCCCTCTGGGCGCTGTGCTGGTTCCTGTGCGCTCAGGTACCCACAGCTGAAAGGGTAGACAGGAAGGCAAGCAGACCATCACAGTTCACTCAAGAAGCATCCCAGTGGCAGCCTGGGCAAAGTGCAAGGAAGATATTCTGGAGAGAGAGGAGACAGCATTGCAAAGTCAAGATGTAAGGGACTAAAATTAACATATATGTGCATTTCTAGAGGATACAGGGGAAGGAATGACAGGAAATGAGTCTGGATAGGTACCTGGGGGCTGAATCATGAAGGTCCTCCTAGGAAATGCACAAGAATGTCAATTTCATTCTCTAGGCTAGAATTAGCCCGAATGTGTTTTATGGAACACAGTTCATGGTGTTAACAGACATAACCCGTAAACAGTGTTCCAAGATAAGATAAGTTGAAAAATACTGGGTTCAAAAGGTAGTTTTTTTGTTTTTGTTTTTTTGCGGTATGCGGGCCTCTCACTGTTGTGGCCTCTCCCGTTGCGGAGCACAGGCTCCGGATGCGCAGGCTCAGCGGCCATGGCTCACGGGCCCAGCCGCTCCGCGGCATGTGGGATCTTCCTGGACTGGGAAACGAACCTGCACCCCCTGCATCGGCAGGCGGACTCCCAACCACTGCGCCACCAGGGAAGCCCCAAAAGGTAGTTTTTTAAACTGGAAGAGTTATCAGAACGTTTGATATGCTGACACGTATTGTGAATATCCCAAGTGTAGCATTTCCCACAGAATTCTTTTTGCAAGGACCTTCTTATGGAACTCATAGTACCTCATGGACCTGACTTTGGGGAACGCTGTCACAGGTGAAGGGGAGCCATGGAAGAATTTCAAATAAGGAAGTGACATGGCCAACTCTGGCAGATCTGTGCAGGATAGAACTGGCCTGTGGATTAACAGGATTTATCCAAGATTAACAAGAAGACTATTGTCATAGTCCTGATGCTAGATAATGAGAGACCGAACTGGGCAGAGGCAGAAGAGAGAACAGGATGATATATATGGGTGATAGAAAATAAAATCGATGGGACCTGGTGGCTGATTTATGTGAGGATGTGAAAGGTAAGAAAGGAGGAGGAATCTACGCTAACTTCCAATTTTACAACGAGGGAAATGGCGTGGATAGTGATGCTGCAAGCAAGATAGGGAATATAGGGGGCTTCCCTAGTGGCGCAGTGGTTGAGAGTCCGCCTGCCGATGCAGGGGACACGGGTTCGAGCCCCGGTCTGGGAAGATCCCACATGCCGCGGAGCGGCTGGGCGCGTGAGCCATGGCCGCTGAGCCTGCGCGTCCGGAGCCTGTGCTCCGCAACGGGAGAGGCCACAACAGTGAGAGGCCCACATACCGCAAAAAAAAAAAAAAAAGATAGGGAATATAGGAAGTGAAACAGGTCTGGGGGAGCTGATACATTTCACTTTGAATACGTTGCATTTGAAGTTCCTATGGCGTCTCCAAGTGATACCAAACAGGCAGTTGGCTTGGTGAGTCTGAAGTTCAGGAACTGAGCTGAAAGCATTGCTTTGTTAACCAGTAGGTTAGCATGGAGGTGGTAGTTGAAGCCATGGGCATGAATGAAATTGAGAAAGTGTGTCTATGAGTAGCAATTGTTGGAGACCAAGGACAAGGTGCTGGCTGGGCAGAGGCAAAGGCGCCAGGGAGAAGGCAGAGAGGAGCCTTCAGGGTGGGAAAGAGAGCAATATTATGGAACCTAGGAGACTAGAGAGTTTCCAAATGCTGTTTGTGTTTTTAATGCTTTGTTTCCTCTTAACAGCACGTTTTCTGTCTGGCTCAGGCGAATATGAAAATGAGCTCTCGTTCCGAAGTACACAGTGACAGACTGTTAGAGAAGGTGTCCCAGAACCACATCGCAGGAAGGAAAATCTAGCCTAGGATTTCAAAAACTGGTCGTAAACCATTCATGAGTTGGATAGTTTACATCCGACAAATCAAAGCTGACTTTGGTTTTGTTACTGGTAAAGAAAAGGAGAGGGGCTTTCCTGGTGGCGCAGTGGTTGGGAGTCCGCCTGCCGATGCAGGGGACACGAGTTCATGCCCTGGTTCGGGAAGATCCCACGTGCCGCGTCGCGGCTGGGCCCGTGAGCCATGGCCGCTGAGCCTGCGCGTCCGGAGCCTGTGCTCCGCAACGGGAGAGGCCACAGCAGTGAGAGGCCCGCGTACCACAAAAAGAAAAAAAAAGAAAGAAAAGAAAAGGAGAGACTTGCTCTACCTGACTCCCCACTGTGTCTAACAAATCCTTTTAGGCCAAGGAAACAGCTGCCTTACCGGATAAGATTTGGGGAGCAGGGGCAAGAGGTGGTTAGCAAAGCTCTGTCCCTCAGATTCCCTGCTTTCTGAAATGCCCCCCATCTATTCTCTTCTGCTCTCTTTCTTCCTTCCCCGTCCCCCTCTCCCCTCTCCTTTCTGTGCATCCATAGAACAGGCCTCGAGCCCTGATTATGTACCAGGCACTGTGTTAGGTGTTGGGTTCCAAGGAACTTTCAATCCTGGGGGAACTCAGAGATGTAAATAAATAACTATACCTGAAAGTGCTAAGTGCTCTGATAGTCCAGAATTCCGAGAGAACAAGGGAAGGGAAGGACTGTTTTTACCCGCAGAGGGGGATCAGGGATACCTTCCCAGAGAAGGTGCCATTGAGCTAACCATGAGGAATCCCCTGTCCAAATGCAGCAGCTCCTCCACGAGGAAGTAACCACACTCCCTTGGCATAAATGACTTCCTATCATCGCTGACTGTCACCTACGGAGGAGAGGGCTGGGGGTCTTGGGCTGGCCAGCAGCCGTTCTCGCAGAGAGCAAGGGGAGACGAACCTTATCTAGTTCACGGGATTTCCTAGGTCTGGGCCTCTTCTCCATTCATCTAATTATGGGCTGCATTTCCTTGTTTTCCTTCTTCATTTCCGATAAAAATGAGGCTTAGCCAGGTGTTAGGTAATTCTCTTGTAAGTTTTTTCTTTGCATCTAATCACAGTCTATTCCCTGATTCTTGGTATGTTTAAAGACTATTTTCTTTGCATCTTTTCTTTTCCTTTATTTATTTTTGGCTGCTTTGTGTCTTCGTTGCTGCACGCGGGCTTTCTCTAGTTGCGGCGAGAGGGGCTACTCTTCATTGCAGTGCGCGGGTTTCTCATTGCGGTGGCTTCTCTTGTTGCGGAGCACGGGCTCTAGGCACGCGGGCTTCAGTAGTTGTGGCTCACGGGCTCTAGAGCGCAGGCTCAGTAGTTGTGGCGCACAGGCTCAGTTGCTTCGCGGCATGTGGGATCTTCCCGGACCAGGGCTCGAACCTGTGTCCCCTGCATTGGCAGGCGGACTCCCAACCGCTGTGCCACCAGGGAAGCCCTCTTTGCATGTTTTAAGTCTATCTTTTATACCCTTATTAGCTTCCTTACTTTGTCTCCACCAACTCTTGCTATTTTTCTCTCTGTTTACCTTCTCATTTGTGTTCCAGCAACTACTCTCAGAAACAATACAACTTAGGGCTCTTAATTAGGTTTCCTTCTACCTCACCCACCTTTCTTTTTTAAAAAAAAAAAAATTTATTCATTTGGTTGCGTCAGGTCTTAGTTGCGGCCCGCGAACTCTTAGTTGCGGCACGCACGTGGGATCTACTTCCCTGACCAGGGATCATCACCCACCTTTCTTAAGCATAATTGTTTATAGCTTCTTCTGGCCTCTTGGTTTTCCCCCTGGATTTGGTCCTTTTCAGTCAGGTTTTTAATATTAATTTTTTTTAAAAATGTGGATGAATCCTCTTTCCTTTCTTGCAATGTTGAGTATTGTCAGCTCTCACAAAGCCCTTTCCTATTCATTTTTCTTATTTCTTCCCTAAAAGTTGCATGGTATGTGGTGCATGGGAGAAGGGAGGAGAGATTGAGGGGGGTGTTAAGGAGAGTCCCTGTAAATCTTGAGCTCTGCTTGGCACTCCAGTGAGCGCCTGCTCTGGAAGCGTTCTCTTCTGTAACTTTTCTTGCAGAAATTTTTCAAATCCCTGTGGATACCAGACAACTGTGAATCCCACCCAGCCTTGCTTTCTAAGGGATGGAAAGGGCACGACCACCACCTGACCCTCAGGTTTTGTGGGTTAAACCCCCTCATTTCCCATCCTCTCTGTATCTTGTTGAACCACATCCCTGGCCTGCAAAAAACTGCTAGCATGAGCAGGTATATGGTTTAGAGCATGGCACACTCTAAGAGATCATCACTTCCCAGTTCTGCTCCCCCTGTCATTGAAGTTTCAGCAGAAGCTTCTTGGGTCCATGGGGTGCGAGTGTGGGAGAGAGCCTCACACTTTTGTCTGCACCTGACCCTACTTCCTGGCCCCTACAGGAGTGCTGTTTAGCATCGAGGTCACCTCTACCTACTTTGCCGTGAGGAACTACTGGCGAGGATTCTTTGCAGCCACGTTCAGCGCCTTTGTTTTCCGAGTGCTAGCTGTGTGGAACAAGGATGCTGGTAACAGGGGAGCCCTGGGGTGGAGGCGGTGTGAAATAGGGAGGCTGGTAATGGGGCGTGGAGGGAAGTTCTGTGGGGCAGTGCAGAAAAAGAGTGGATGGCATCATCTGAGAAGTGAGACCAAGGCCCAAGGGTATATATAGGGCAAGGATACAGGTCATGGAATAGGGGAGAGTGTCTCAGCCAGGAGTGTTAGAAAAAGGAAATCAAATAGAAGAGGAGACATTGGGATGGGAGGAAGCTTTAATCCTTAAAACCTATGACCCTGGTTCCTTCTCGGTGCGTTTCTGTGATGCTCCCACCATAATCCTTGGCCTTTCCATCCTATAGTCACCATCACAGCTCTCTTCAGAACCAATTTCCGAATGGATTTCCCCTTTGACCTGCAGGAACTCCCAGCCTTTGCAGCCATCGGGTCAGTGGGTTTGTCTGCTCTGGAGGACAGTGGGGAACCAGGGCTGGGGCGTGGCTTTGCACTGGAAGGGACCCAAGTTGGGAAGGTGGGATTGGTGTGGGTGAAGTGTAAATTGTTGGGGGGAGGTGGGTAGAAAGGGAAGGTGTGTGCCTGGTATTTGTTTCCCTGCGGTAGCCAGGTCCGAGGGATGACGGTATCATTCACCCTCAGGATTTGCTGTGGTTTCCTGGGAGCTGTATTTGTGTACCTGCATCGCCAAGTCATGCTTGGTGTCCGAAAGCACAAGGCCCTCAGCCAGTTTCTGGCTAAGCAGTGAGTCACCGCCCGTCTTCTGCCCTGCCTGTTTACCTTGTGTTTTCTCCAAGAGTTCCTCCCTTTTAATCTTTGTGGAAGGCGTTAAATGCCTTTAGGTGGCTTGTGATAAAATATAGAAGCCCTGATACTGTACAGGGATGAATGGTGTAGTTTCCCCTTTAAAGATTGCTTGTTGGTGGAGAGAATTCTCTGTCTAATGGCCTGAGACTACAGTAGACTCCAGTTTTACTGTAGTAGACTACAGTAAAACTTTGGCTTACCAGAGTCCAGAGAGTTGTCCACTGTGGCCTGGCTAAATTAGGGTGAGGATTAATTGTTTCTTTTTCAGCCGCCTGCTCTATCCTGGAATTGTTACCTTTGTCATCGCCTCCTTCACCTTCCCACCAGGAATGGGACAATTCATGGCTGGAGAGGTCAGCTCCAAGGGTGACCTCTGAGGGTGGGAGTCAGGTCACTGAGCACATGACTGGGACAAAGCCAGGATGGGGCCACATGGAAAAGAGGAAAGAGCACAGGTGTCCCTCAGGCTTCTGAGCATATGTGCTTTTGCCCAAGGATAGACTCTCTCCCTGAGAAAAAAGCAAAAGGGTCCCGTGAAAAATGAAACTGGGGAATTGGTTCTCTTGAAAAAATGGAAGTACCGAACATCCCTGGAGAACTGCTCCCTTTTGCTTCCTCCTCTCACAGTTGATGCCTCGCGAAGCCATCAGTACCCTGTTTGACAACAACACGTGGGTAAAGCATGTAGGGGACCCTGAAAGCCTGGGCCAGTCAGCTGTGTGGATCCACCCAAAAGTCAATGTCGTCATCATCATTACCCTCTTCTTCATCATGAAGGTGCCTCTCCCTACATTCCTGGCTCCCTGCGCTTCTGTTTTCAACCTAGGAACCGGGGTGTGCATAGGGTAGGGAACGGTAACACTTCATTTGCTCTTCGTCCAACCTAATAAAAAAACAGTTTGGAAACCAGAACGTAAGTAAGTTTCTCATCTAGAGAAGTGAACCAATATCTGGGTTAATGTTCCATTCATGTCAGCTTAGGGATGTTGCCATAATTATTATAACCCTTCTAAAGGTTCCGCTTGCTAAATTATTGAGACAGCAGCCAAGTAAGTAAGGACAAGAGCTTAGCAATACAGATAACTGTGTAAAGACCTCAGATAAATTAACCAAATCCCCCCACATGTTAGATAATTAGGTACTTCATTCTCCATGCATCTGATTATCCATTTTCAGATGATTTGCATATCCATTTTTTCCCCAGTCTAGTGGATGATCTCTTTTCTAGAATTACAAAAGGGATAAAATATTTAAATCTACTTTATTAGTGACTATAAATAATTTTTATAAATGTTATTATTCTCTATTTAGGTAGTGAGGCTGTGAGGATTTTGCCATTCTTAAACCATTTTCTTCTAACTTCAATTAGGAAACAAAAGCTGATCTCTTTTATAACAGTTCTTTTTCATATGTGCCCGTTAGGGATCACGTGTTTATAGACTTCTCAATTACTGCCTTATACAAGTATATTTTTATTTCCATCACTGGTTGTGACATCTGTTATAATTGCTGATTGCCTTTTTTTTTCTCTTTTTTGATGATTGCCTCATTATTAATAGTATGTCTTGCTTGAATAACCCAACATTTTCCTCTATATATTAGGGCCTTCATTTGAAAGTCTGTCCACATTAATCTTTCATGTTTTTTCGTACCTTGCTATTAACTTATTCTTGATATTTATTGTGAATCTATATTTCCCCAGGATATGAGTCACTAAGTTATATTTATATTGTAATAGCTGTAGTGGGTTCATTTATTCAATAAATGTTCTCAGGCACCTACTGTGTGCCAAATATGTAATACTTGATTATTGATCTTTGGTGAATCTAACGCTTATGGTTGAAAAAAATTATTTTAAAATTTCCTTCCTGGTTTTTTGCTGCTCATTTAATGTGCTTGTCAATGGTCTTATCCTTAGAGATACCAGGTGCTTGACACACCAGGTTCCAATTCCGTTACTTATGTTCTCAGGATTTGCTGTGGGGTTTCTGGAGGCTGTATTTATGTATGTTCTTTTTCATTCCATTCCAGGGGGATTAATTGGGTCTGTGGCTTCCATATTTTGCACACCCACTTTATTACTTAGATCATTTTCATTTCTTCCTTCAAAAGATTTGATATTTTTATCATAAAGAAGTTCTCAGTGTCTTGTTAGGGGTCTGATTTTGGGACTTCCGTTATAGAGCTTATCTTCTCTAATTTATAAACCCCAGCTTCCTGTAATTGGTTGTTGAGTATACAAACCCATCTGCAGTAACCAAGTCCAAGTTTTGATGGCATCTCAGAATTTCTTGTTCAATGATAACAATGGTGTTTTTCTGATACTCCTCTAGACTGAGCTGTATGGTAACTTCGGGATCATATATACTTTTGAAATGTTAAGCGTTTGAAAATTTTTGGAGAAACAAAATTCTGTATGTATTTTCAACATTTCCTTCCCACTTGACCTCATTTCCTCAGATTCCCAAGTATATCTCTGGATTTCACCTTACAGATTAAAATTTATTCTGAGAAACCTACTTGGATTATATATCAGGACTCAACTGTATGTCATTCTTATTAATTTCTCACTGAATTACATCCTCAACAATGTCTACATAATAAGTGAATCAAGAAGAAACTCACATTTCTTGGGCTATATTTCAAGCCCAACAGTTTGAAGCAGGCCTATGCTATTCTATAATATTTTAAATGTAAAACCATTCACTGCTATAAATCCATGATATTACCTAGTAATCACTGCTTCCAGCATTTTCACTGTCTTATCATTGGACGCATAACCATACCTTTGTTATTTCCAAAGTGTGGACAATAGGGTGCGTAGGCACATTAAAACATACAAGTGACTTAGAACTATTTTTCCACAGTTTGATTTGAAATTTAGCTTATGTGGTCTTCTGGCAGTCTCAGTGCTCACAGATAAGATTCTCAGTTCAGCTCTTTATAACATTGATGAAGGGAACTTCCATCTTCTCAATTTTAAGACATGGAAGGCATCACCATGTTGTAACTCTGGAGTGTTTATAATGAGTATGAATATAATTACAATATCTCAGTTTCCTTTTTAATAAGTCTAACATTATTACCTAGATCCCTGAGTTCTCAGTACTGCCTGAGGCTCTGTAGCATTCTTGCCTAATCTTCCTATGGTTCCTTCCTGTGAAGGGTTTAAATAAAGTAGAATCTGTGATAAGGGGTCTCTAGTTTCCCAGTTCTCTAGAACTGGGTGTCTAAAATCTTGGGAATTATTGGTGTTCCAGATCACTTACCCTGCTTCTGGATCTTCCCTTTCATGTGCTAACAGCTCAAAAAGAATGCTAGTCTCGTGTCATTCTCTGTGCTATAGGAGTTGATAACTTCAGTGTCCCCTGATCCTGTTGCTATTCTTACACTTACCTTGGAGGATAATCTGAAGTTCATCCTCTGAAATCAGACCAATCAGCTACCTATTATCTTTATTACTGGAGCTTTCAGATTAACCTGAGCCTACAAAATCCCTATGGCTTTCATGTACTTATTCCAAAGAGACAGTACAGAATAGTTCAAGGGGTCTCAAAATGTATGTCAGGATCACTTAAGAAGCGCCAACAAGCGCCTAGAACTCTGTCTCCAGACAGTCTGATGGGGTAGCCTCCAGTGGTGTCTGGTCATCCGCAGTTTAAACAAGTTCCCCTGAAAGCATTACTCTTGGATGTTTTAAGCAAATATTAGCTCTACGTGTTTCTGCTTTGCATGAATACTGTTTGACCAAACTCTCTTCTTTCCTTCCATCCTTCCTTCCTTCCTACGTACTTACTTAACTTACCTACCTACATCCTGCCTGCATTTACTGAGCACTGTGCCAGTGCTGAGAGAAGGCAAACACAACAAGATACACTCTTGTTACACACTCGAAGACTTTGCAATCTGTATCCTCTTCAATTGTATGTTTAACTTTGCTGCTGTCAACTGTTTGAAACAGTCCTTTTCTGAAATGGCGACATATGTATTTTGCCTCTTCTCAGAGATTGTCTCTTGAGGACAGCCCTGGCTCAAAAGACTCTCTCTCTAAAGTTCAGAAAATTAGGAAACTTATTTCTCATTAGTTTACAGTAAAGTTCGTGCAGTGTTTAAATTGTAAATACTTTGAGCCTGGCAATTTTCTTTTGACCTTTAGCTGTTGTCATCTTTCACCAAATTAGTTTGAGATCTTTTTCTAAGATCGGCTTACTTATTTCGGAAATGATATGTAAACCTGTTGCTTAATTGTTATATTATGTCTCATATGTTTATTTCTTTTACAGATATTTCAAAAGTTCAACCACTCCTCCTTTTTCCATTCGGTTTCTCAGTTCCTTTGCGTTCTTTGCTGTAGAATGTACATATTGCTTTTGCTCAAATCATCCCAATTCCTGTTGGAATACTACCTTGGCCTTGGAGGTCCTTTCTATCACGCTGGCTGATTTAGCTGGCTCTCTCAATGGGCTCTTGCAGGTTGGTCAGGACAGATCTGATTTTCTGATCCTTTGTTGAAGGTGATTTGATGTTAAAGGAAATGGCTCAGGCAGGACTCTCTTCACTCCAGGTTCCCTTGTGAGGCTTGCCATATAGATGGCTTTGTAAATGATCATATTGAAGCTAAAGCAATCATGCAGTAAGTCATTATGACTTTACGGTGTCTGCCACTTAGAGCTGGGGCTTTTTTTTCAGAAACAGTCTGGCCAGGAAAAGGTATCCTCCACGTTCAAGAGCTCAGGCTGCTTAGCTGAGGTGACCTTTGTGGGCTAAGAGGATACAGTAGGCTAGGGCCCTTTTGGGGGCAGTGACAGAGGAGCCCTCTGGGGCCTCACTCCTTGTTTTTATTGCGTAAAGGCAAATATTGTCACTCCAGGTAGGAACAATTTGGGTTGATTGCCTGGAGGAACCTTCTTATAGTGTTGTCTTTGGTGAGCTTTTAGCCTGAGCGCGCCATGTGTTTTTGGTTCTGGAGGAAGGGTGACAGACAGGATGGCTTCCAGAAGGATTAGCTATCCCAGGATGTCTGTAACTCTTGAAGCAAGAAGGAGGAGGATAGTGGGAAGGAGGTTGAGAGAGAGAGAGAGAGAGAGAGAGAGAGAGTGTGTGTGTGTGTGTGTGTATTGGGCAGAGTTGAGAGGGTGTCCTGACGCCTCTTTTTACCCCAGTTCTGGATGTCCATCGTGGCCACCACTATGCCCATACCCTGCGGAGGCTTCATGCCTGTGTTTGTGCTCGGTAAGTTCTGATGGGAAGCCTGGGATCTTACTGATGGCTGCAATCTAGTGTACTGAGAAAATAAGGAAAGGCCTGGAAGGCTGGGGGTTTGTATTTAGTCTTAATGCCCAAGGAGGTATGGCTCTGAAAAAAGAGGATAAAGACCTTGAATCTCTCAACACCTTCCTTCCTTTTGTCTCTCCCTAGGAGCTGCATTTGGAAGGCTGGTAGGAGAGATCATGGCCATTCTTTTCCCAGATGGCATCTTATTTGATGACATCATCTACAAGATCCTACCTGGGGGCTATGCAGTAATTGGTGAGACACATTCCACCCTCCTGTCACCCCAAATACCCACACTCGAACTCTCCCATGATATCTGTATTCCAGGCTACACAATATGGTTTTAATTTAATGCTGTTTAATTCAACTTTTATTCACATAATCAACCCTTGGCTCTGACTCTCATTAGCTCCTATTAAACATCTCTGAGCCTTAGTTTTTTTTTTTTCGGTATGCGGGCCTCTAACTGTTGTGGCCTCTCCCGTTGCGGAGCACAGGCTCTGGACGCGCAGGCTCAGCGGCCATGGCTCACGGGCCCAGCCGCTCCGCGGCATGTGGGATCTTCCCGGACCGGGGCACGAACCCGTGTCTCCTGCATCGGCAGGCGGACTCTCAACCACTGCGCCACCGGGGAAGCCCAAGAGCCTTAGTTTCTTCATGTAGAAAAGGGATTATGGGGATTAAATGAGATAACAAGGATGAGAGCACCTAGGACCACCTCTGAATGCTTGGTAAGGGCTTTTTTTTTTTTCCCAAAGAATCGTGGAAACAACAGTGCAGGTGACTGGCTTGAATACTCCTAACCTGCAGATGTGCTCTTGTTAACGGGACTTAAGAGCACATGACTAAGAGCTAAGAAACATGGGCTCTGGACTCATCCCTGTCTTTTGTCACTGGATAACCATGGGGCAAGTTAGTGGCCTTTCTGCACCTTAGTTTCTTTATTCTAAAATGACTTCTGAGGTGTCTTACAGCCCTAACATTTTGAGAGTCTGAGATAATCTTTTTCCATTAAATCTATAGTCCCTTCCAACCAAAAGCCGTGTCTAACAAAATGACCAGTATACGCCCCAGAATTATTATGCTTCCTCCCTCCCTCCCCTCCTCACTGAAATCCCGTAACATCTACGGCCATGCCTCCCTTTGACTTAGAGCTAACTAGCTTTATAGTGCATACAGGGACCTTACTCCCCCATCATAGTTCTTTACAAAAACCTCCTTCATCAATAAGAGTCATCTGCTCTTATTCCCCATCTTCATGCCTCTCAGGTATCCCCCCAATCTCCCTGGTGGACCTTTGCCAGTATAGCTCCTGTGTTAGTTTATGTTCTGAAGGATATTGGGTATACCATCCAGGAGAATCATTCCTCCCAATATTTCCCTTTTGTGACATTTTCTTGTTCCATTTTGATGTATGGCTTCCCCAGCATCTTTTCTCATAGAATATCTTCCCATATTTATTTTTTTATTTTATTTTTTTTTTTTGCGGTACGCGGGCCTCTCACTGTTGTGGCCTCTCCCGTTGCGGAGCACAGGCTCCGGACGTGCAGGCTCAGCAGCCGTGGCTCACGGGCCCAGCCGCTCCGCGGCGTGTGGGATCTTCCCAGACCGAGGCACGAACCCGCTTCCCCTGCATCGGCAGGCAGACTCTCAACCACTGCGCCACTAGGGAAGCCCTCTTCCCATATTTAAATAACAAATATAGTTAATGCACTAGGGACTATTTTGGTTGGTGGGAAAACATAACCAAAAACAAGTAAGACAGATTCTATCATCAAAGAGCTTATGGAATCATAATGATTTAGATCTGCAAGGGCCTTAGAACTTATCTAATGACCCCTTTCACCTTAGAGATGAGAGCATGGGATCCCAGTAGAATTAAGTTCTATTCATACAGTTGAGAAATAGTAGAATCAGTATCTCATTGATCCAAGTCTACAGCATGATTCCTGAATTTTGACTCTATCCACTCATAAATTGTTGGCATCAAAACCTGAGGTCTGGGCTTCCCTGGTGGTGCAGTGGTTAAGAACCTGCCTGCCAACACAGGGGACACGGGTTCGACCCCTGGTCCGGGAAGATCCCACGTGCCGCAGAGCAACTAAGCCCGCGTGCCACAGCTACTGAAGCCTGTGCGCCTAGAGCCCATGCTCCGCAACAAGAGAAGTCACCGCAGTGAGAAGCCCGCGAACCACAATGAAGAGTAGCCCTCTCTCGCTACAACTAGAGAAAGCCCGCGCAGCAACAAAGGCCCAACGCAGCCAAAAATAAATAAATAAACTTATAAGCAAAACAGAACAAAACCTGAGGCCCAAGGTAAAACACTGTATATGGGTTTTTAAATGCTTAGAGTGATCCAAACTTTTAAAAGCAAGGAATAGATGCCACATCACCATCTTTATTTTATAAATGAAACTTTGGCCACACACAAAATTTTTGTAAATTGCCAAAGGTCATAGAATGAGATCAAAATGACGAGTTTCTAACAGTTCAGCATTCTAACCCTTTACTCCTGACAAATGGTTATCTCGGGAGTGTTGGCACTGCCCAGGATCATGTGTCCCCACCCTGTGTCACTCCCGTCACATCCCCATGTAGCCCCCATGACAAGAAAGGCAGCCCTAACCCACAGGTACACTCGTGTGTCTCATTCTAGGAGCAGCAGCGCTGACTGGTGCAGTATCCCACACAGTCTCCACAGCCGTGATTTGCTTCGAACTAACGGGTCAGATCGCTCACATCCTACCCATGATGGTGGCTGTTATCTTGGCCAACATGGTGGCTCAGAGCCTGCAGCCCTCCCTTTATGACAGCATCATCCAGGTCAAGAAGCTACCCTACTTGCCTGACCTTGGTTGGAACCAGCTCAGGTCAGAGGCACCAGCTGGAATTAGTTCAGATTTGATGGGGTTGGTGTGGGAGGTTCTGAGATTGAGCATGAGGTTAAGGTCAACGCCTGGAAGCACTGCTTTTTACTTATTTTTATATTCCCACGCACTTCATAAATATTATGAGTGATCAAATGCATGGCAGACCTCACGGGAGGAGTGGAAGGGACAGGCATGTGGTAAGGCTAACCCTGCCTGTGCTTTCTCCCTCTGCAGCAAATTTACAGTCTTTGTTGAGGACATCATGGTACGGGACGTGAAGTTTGTTTCAGCTTCTTGCACTTATAGGGAGTTGCGAAACTTGCTCCAGACCACCACAGTCAAGACTTTACCACTGGTCGATTCAAAAGGTCAGTGGGAGGGAAGGAAGCAGATTCCTGAGCTAGTGACCTGAACAAGGGCTCCACAGAAGTGGATGCGGCACTGTGGTGTGGGCTTGTCTGAGGGGCCACCCAGGCTGCTGCAGGACGCTCAGCCTTAGGGAACATGGTCATCTTCAAGGAAGGAAAAACACAGCCATAACACAAGCACAAGAAGACAGTTAAAAAAGCCAATGAAAGAAATACAGTTGATTCTCATTAGTCCTTGTAGTTATGTTCTATAAAGTTTCCAAGAACACTGAATTAGGGACACTATACTGAACCATTGCTCCTAGAGGAAATTGAGGGTGAGGTTCCTGCAAGCCTCTGGTCACAACACTTTCTTCAAGTAATCAAAGCATACACTTGTCTTAGGTGTGTTTCTCCTTAAAGACACCTTATTTAATATCTGTTGTTAATTCATCAGCATTGAACTCACCATGACCAACAGAAGGTTAGCTCATGGCTGAACAAAGCTTTTATCTGACACACTTCTTTTCTCCATAAGGCACAGCACAGCCTTCCTGCTTAGGGGCAATTTTAAACAGCCAAATTGGGCTTCCCTGGTGGCGCAGTCATTAAGAATCCGCCTGCCAATGCAGGAGACACGGGTTCGAGCCCTGGTCCGGGAAGATCCCACATGCCGCTGAGCAACTAAGCCCGTGTGCCACAACTACTGAGCCTGTGCTCTAGAGCCCATGAGCCACAACTACTGAGCCCATGTGCCACAACTACTGAGCCTGCACTCTAGAGCCCATGCTCCGCAACAAGAGAAGCCACCACAATGAGAAGCCTGTGCACCGCAACGAAGACCCAATGCAGCCAAAAATCAATAAATAAAATAAATAAATTTAGAAAACAAAAACCCTTAAAAAACAGCAAAATCACCAACACAAAACACAAAAAATGCAAAAAACATGGCATTCAATGGACCACGAAAGAACATTTGTTTACAATATGAAAGCTGGAAAAAAAAAAGGGCAGAGCATCACTTTGTTCAGACTCAGCTTGGAATGTGTGCGTGGGGTAACTCAAATTTTTTGCTGCTCTGCACATGTCTATGAATGATGGGAAAAGTACTGCAAATATTGATTTTGGGTTACAAAGATATTTAAGCCCGTAGGTGAATTCACAAATAGGGAATCTGAGAATAATGAGGCTTGGCTATAAATCTTACGGCCCCTTATGTGGTTCTCATTGCTACCTAGCTAAGTGATAGCTGTTTTTTAATGCCCAATTTGAGGAGCAGATGAAACTGTTCCATATGAAGGAGTGAACGTGTTTAATGAGCAGTGATTTCACCTCCTTCACCATCCTTTCTGCCCACCTTTGGCACTTAATCTTGCTTTGTATTATTTCTTATTGTGGTTTCTATATCTATGTCTTATCTTCCTCAGTAGATTGTGTATCCCTTGAGGGCAGAGACTATAACACCTGTCTCACTCAAACTGCCTCCTTATAGGTATTTACTGGATATTAAATAAATACGTGTCTAATGATTGTATTAGTGTAATAGAATCATTTAGGGATATTTGGAGCCATTTAACTTGTTAGCTCTAATTTCAGATCATCAGAGTATCCAAACTACTCAAATTAGCTTAGTTTTAATATTTTCCCAAATCCCAAACACCTTTTAGTGGCCTCTAGAGCAGTGGTTTCTCACTGGAATAGGGGTACAGCCAATGGGCTGCAGGGTTTTCATAATAATGACTAAGACCTCATGGTAAGATTTGTCTCAGTAACACTGCTGCAATCTTATGGCCTCAAAACTTAATGAAAATGTTAATTATAGTAGCAGAATTCTGATAAATATATAAAAGACCTTCCCAGGAAAAGTAGGCATTCTGTTTATACCTACAAGGACCCAGAGTCTTTAAGTGATTAAACATCAGATATCCTTGTAGACTTCTTTCAAAGTATATTCGTTCATCTCAGTATGAATGGCTTTTAATGTGTCTTCTTTTGGAGACAGTATTGATTAGCCTATTTTAATACCAAGTTCACCTATTTACAAACAATCTATGTAAGGGCTGCATCAAAATAAGTACAAATTATCACCAATTAGTGTACTATCAATTGGGGCTCTAAGTGCTAAATGGGTGAAATAATAGGGATTGAGTGAGATCAATCCTCAATGAGTTTTTAGGAAGAGAGGGTAAGAGCTGAAAAAAGATTGGGTGCTGGGCTTCTGTCCCTGACTCCATCCTGCCGAGCAGGGCCGGGTGGGAGCGTAATTGAGCGGGCCCTCAGGCTGAGCTTGGATCTCCCCCAGATTCGATGATCCTGCTGGGCTCCGTGGAGCGTTCAGAACTGCAGTCCCTTCTGCAGCATCACCTGTGTCCTGAGCGGAGGCTGCAGTTAGCCCAGGACATGGCAAGGAAGTTGTCAGAGCTGCCCTTCGACGGGAAGGTGCGGCAGGCTGGGGAGGGGCGCCGTGGCGTGCAGGGTCGACCTGAGTCTTTTGCCTTTGTGGATGAGGATGAAGATGAGGACCTCTATGGGAAGCCCGAGGTGAGTGGGCTGGGAAGGGCCGGGTGAACAGGATAGATGGGGCAAAGGGAAAATAGGAAGAGAGAGGGAAGATGCTGATCATTGACAAAGTCAAAGAGACAAGTGCCCCTGGGTCCAGGGACTGAAGGAGATAAGGTTGCAACTGATGGTACTGTGAGAATTCAAAGTGCTATAAGGACTTCTGAACTGAATAGAGTTAGATGGGTTTCCCAGGACACCACCTGGTAAAGACAGGAAAAGGTAGCCTCTTCTCTGGGACTGAGAACTTTTTCTATTCTTTACAGCTGCCTCCTCTTCCTCCTCCTCACCCCTTTCCTACTGCTCCACTGCCCCCTGAAGAGCCCAACGGGCCCCTGCCCGGCCACAAACAGCAGTTGGAAGCACCGGAGCTTGAAGGTAAAGATTCTCCCATCATGCACCTCACCCTTGAGACTGCAGGTAAAGATTCTCCCA
This sequence comes from Delphinapterus leucas, assembly GCF_059928025.1. Taxonomy (NCBI): domain Eukaryota; kingdom Metazoa; phylum Chordata; class Mammalia; order Artiodactyla; family Monodontidae; genus Delphinapterus; species Delphinapterus leucas. The sequence continues at coordinate 11,615,431 of NC_143137.1, read as the reverse complement.
TGATGCACCTCACCCTTGCCTCATGCCTTGTGGTTGTGTCTGGGCACTCCTCAACCTAAGGGCTCCTACTATGAGGAGGGGTGAGGCCTGAGGATGGTGGGAGGGGGTTTCTATTCTTCGAGTCTCCATGTTACCATCCCAAGGCATGGGGGCAAGGGCTGGATTAGGAGGATGGAAGGGGAGAGTTCCTGTGGAGGTGAAGCACCTAGAAGTATGGACCTTTTGTGGCGAAGTGTCAGGACCACTTGAAGCCCCTGACCATTTCCTCCCAGGATGGATATTGCTTTCTTTCCATTTCCATTCACTCACCACTCCTCTCAGGTCAAAGACCCTCCATCTTTCAGTCCCTGCTGCGCTGCTTGCTGGGCAGAGCTCGCCCCACAAAGAAAATGACCCAGGTGAGAGGAGATGTGTTGGGGGCGGGGGACATGGGACAGGGAGCTTGTCTTTGAGGAGCAAGAAACCCATGATCCTTAAATCAGGAGAGAAGAGGTCCCACCAAGAAGAAGCTTCATCATATGGAAGGGATGGTGGGTTGGAAAGAGGCATCTGTGGCTTGGCCAGGGAGAGATGGCTATGGTTCCACTTGGAAGAAAAGGGAAGGAACTTGGACCTATGTCTTTCTTCTCTAGGATTCAGAGGATTTAGTGGATAACATGTCACCTGAAGAGGTAAGTAAAGGAAACAGGAACCTGGGGTGGGTTGTTTTGTCACATGAACATATTGCTCACTTTTTTCGACCTTCTTCATTGTGTTGTTGTAAGAGTAACATGTAAGTCTAGGCAGGAAAGCATTCTGAGAGGTTGGAAATGAGGTGTGACCATGGAGACAGTACTGAGCACGTTGCTCGGAGGTAGGGGAACATGGTGGTGTCCTCATGGGGACCGGCGTCATTTCAGGAGAGGGAAGTTTTGAGCCTCTGTGTGTAGATGCGCCCATGGTGCTAGGATGACCCTTAGAGCTTTTAGACATTAGGGAAGTTCTAGACCAGGCAGAGGCTATGCGGGATGGATGAGATTTACCTGAAGGAAAGTGGCACCGGGTAGCCAGCACTTATGCAAACCAATGTGGAAGAACAACATTGAAACTAAGATGGGGAATTCAGTGTCTGGTGAGGTTACTCTGCTGGATTGATCAGGGTCCTGAGACAGTGGACAATGAGAAGATTCCAGGAAGCGAGACTGGGAAGAACCACAAACTGAGGGCAGATTTTGACAGTGGCGCCTCATTGGGACAAATCACTATCCCCTATAGAATCCATGAGAGGGAAAATCAAGCACTGAGTGGGTTTGGTTGTGTCGAGTGAACAGAACGTGGCACAGTGAGTGGGAGCAGGTGGCTGAGCTGTGCCCATCAGAACTACCCTGGCATGTGGAGAGACACCGACAGCATCCATTAGCAACCATTCCACTTAGTAAAAGAATGCAGCTTGCTTCGAAGGCTGAAAGGTAGAGCTTTAAAAGTATGTAGCTGAGCTTCCCTGGTGGCGCAGTGGTTGAGAGTCCGCCTGCCGATGCAGGGGACACGGGTTCCTGCCCCGGTTCGGGAAGATCCCACATGCCGCGGAGCGGCTGGGCCCGTGAGCCATGGCCGCTGAGCCTGCGTGTCCGGAGCCTGTGCTCCGCAGTGGGAGAGGCCGCGGCAGTGAGAGGCCCGCGTACTGCAAAAAAAAAAAAAAGTATGTAGCTGACAAAATACCATAATGTGTATTATCTTTAAATAAACATCCACTGGATGTCCAGAATATATATGTGCTAAGAATTAAAAGTACTCAGGGTTGGAGGAAGGGGTGGTGAGTGACAAGAGAGAAAGGCAGTCTTCCCCTTCTCCCCTTGACCCCCCTCGAGACACACACATTTCTGATAAATGACCTAAAAAATCAAATGGATGATCACAGAAGAAAAAAATCGAACTATTCCTTCTGCCCACAAGCAGGAATCAGATAGGCCATAACTACAATTAAGGAGTGCCTTACTAGGGTGCTCAAACCAATAATACTTTTTTTTTTTTTTTTTGCGGTACGCGGGCCTCTCACTGTTGTGGCCTCTCCTGTTGCGGAGCACAGGCTCCGGATGCGCAGGCTCAGCGGCCATGGCTCACGGGCCCAGCCGCTCCGCGGCATGTGGGATCTTCCCAGACCGGGGCACGAACCCGTGTCCCCTGCATCGGCAGGCGGACTCTCAACCACTGCGCCACCAGGGAAGCCCAATACTTTTTTTTTTTAATACACTGAAGAAAGCCAACTAGCTGATCAGTGAGCTTATTTAATGACCGCTGGAAATAAAATGCAACTAGGGATCAAAAGAAGATAGATCATACATTTTTAGGTGATATCTTTCTCAAGGAAGATTTTAAGCAGCTCTCAACTCCCATGGGAACCACCAAGACTTTTTGAAAGGATAAAATTCAATAGGAGTCAAACTTCAGGATATTTTAACACAGTTTTCAGGCTAGATCAAGATGACCCTTGACAATATCAAGATGATACCTCTGGGAATAGTCAAAGAATTCAGTTCTAGGTTGCCAGAAGTCCTTGCTATGGTTTTTTTTTTTTTTTAATTTATTTTTGGTTGTGTTGGGTCTTCGTTGCTGCACACGGGTGTTCTCCAGTTGCGGCGAGCGGGGTCTACTCTTCGTTGTGGTGCGTGGGCTTCTCATTGCGGTGGTTTCTCTTGTTGCAGAGCACAGGCTCTAGGCGCCCGGGCTTCAGTAGTTGCGGCACGCATGCTCAGTAGCTGTGGCACACGGGCTTAGTTGCTCTGCAGCATGTGGGATCTTCCCAGACTAGGGATCAAACCCGTGTCCCCTGCATTGGCAGGCAGATTCTTAACTACTGAGCCACCAGGGAAGTCCTATGTCTTGTTTAATTCTGCTGCTCTGTTAGGGATACACACAGTTAGAGCCCTGGTTTGTATTTGATGCTGAGATTTTTCAAGTCATGGAACACATCACACAAAGAGCAGAAAAAAGCTGGAGGTCCCAGGAACACGATCAGCAGTCAAGGTCAGAAGCCCACCTCTGTGTAATCTTGGGCAGACACTTAAGCACTCCATGCCTCTGTTTTCTCATCTGTAGAATGGAGATAATGATAGGGTTGTCGCAGAGGATTCAATGAGTGAAGCAGTTAGAATAATGCTTGGCACCGAGGAAGTGCTTGGTGCATGTGCACTGGAAATGGTTCTGTTAGTGTTGTTCCCTAAGGGCAGGCAATAAAGGAACCAGGGAGGCCAGGAATGATCATAGAATGCTCCAGGAGGACAGGACCAGCCAAACCAGGGTTGGCAAGGGGCTGCCCCCCGTCCTATAAGTAAATCCTTTCTGCAACGTACCTGCTAAGTGGTCAACCATCCTGGGAGAATTTTGTGTGAACCTATAGTCAGGGAAGGTGAGAGTTTAGAGGAGGTGTGATTGCAGTCCAGAAAAAGCAGGACGGGACAGATGGAAAGCGCAGCACTGTGGACCAAACACGGGACACGAGAACTAGGGGATGGCCTTCGGTGACGTCCTCTGAAGCTTGAAACATATAGATTTGGGCAAACAGGGAAACAAAGTAGTACCTCATTCAGAAGGGACTGCCCGAAAAGAGATTACAGAAAATTTAAAAATCACTTATGAGAACCAGAGCGATACTGGATTATTTAGAATCTTGGGGATTTTTGACGTGCACATCTAAAATCCAGAGGAAAGTTCAACTTTTGCCTTAATGCTTCAGTCATAGACAAAACAATGTAAACCAAACCAAACACACAGAAACGGCTTGTTTGAGTCAACAAAGTGCCATGTGACCCAGGACAGCTCTTCCAATCCAACAAGTCTTTGCCATGATCTGCTGTGTAAAAGGTCAGTGTGCTGGTTTCTCCATGACACACAGCAACTGATACCACACAGCACTCCGGAGGAGTTCTGCCCAGGGGGCAGAATTAAGACAAACGCCAGCCTAAGATGGAACACGATCCATGCCCGTTTCTGAAAAGCAGAGCCTGGCAGAGCGCGTCTGACCCGGAGTGTCAGGCGTAGGGTATGGGCGCAGGGTGGGGTTCTTGGGGAAACCCAGAACAGCAGTCGCAGAAGCGGAAGCACATCTGGCTTCCCTGGAGCTGTGGGTGTTACAGGAGTAGTGGAAAATAAGGCTGGAGAGATGGGTTGGAAATAAGTGTTTGGGGCACCAGGAAGGAGCGTGTTCTGAGCACCTGAGGGTGAAGGTTGATTTGGGGCTGGAGGAGGGAAGAGCGCGGTGCGGCTCCCTGGGGGAAAGGGAAGAGGGCTAGTGGTCTGGAGGAGCTGTGACGGTTCACTGTGTATTTCAGGCTTCTGGGCCAGGGCGAGGAGGGCTGTATGGGGTCAAGATCTGAGGTTTGAGGGGGCTCTGATACTGGGTGACGGCCCTCCTCTCCGGCAGATTGAGGCCTGGGAACGAGAGCAGCTGAGCCAGCCTGTCTGTTTTGACTCTTGCTGTATTGACCAGTCCCCCTTCCAGCTGGTGGAGCAGACGTCGCTGCACAAGGCAAGTCCTTGCCCGATGCCCACCGCCCACCAAGCAGGGCTGCTGGGAGGGCCGGGTGGTGCGGGGCCTCTGCGTGCTGACCTGCCGCCCTTTCCTCGCAGACTCACACGCTCTTCTCCCTGCTTGGCCTCCACCTTGCATACGTGACCAGCATGGGGAAGCTCACAGGGGTGCTGGCCTTGGAGGAGGTAAGAGCGATTGTCCCATTTGAGCAGTGAGGAAGAGTGGGGCACAGGATACAGGGAGGGGGGGTGGGCAGGGGTGGCCTTAACATCCGGGAAGTTCCTCCAGATTCTCCTCCTGTTTTTCATGCAGAGACTGGAGGGGGGCGGAAGTGCAGCCCTGTGCCCTTCTAAGGACGGCATGGGCTTGGGATGGGGGTTCAGGGCCCAAGTCATGGTTTCATAGGGGTGTGCTGTGGTGGTGCATGGAAGGGGAAGGAGATGGGAAGGAGGTCCTGTGTCAGGGGTCTTGAGGTTCACTGCTCTGTAGGTGGGGCTTTTCGTCCATCATGCCCCCTTTTTTCTTTTTTCTGTCTTCTCCTTTTGATCCATCCTCGCTGTGCATCTTGCTTTCCCATGCTTTTTCCTTTTATCGTCTGCTCCTCTCTCGTGTCTGTTTCTCCCACTGCCCCTTTCTTCTTTTCCTCCCCATGTTGTACCCTCTCTCCCCTTCCCTCTGCCCCCCAGCTGCAGAAGGCCATTGAGGGACACACCAAGTCTGGGGTGCAGCTCCGCCCTCCCCTTGCCAGCTTCCGGAGTGCAACTTCGACTCGAAAGACTCCTGGGGGCCCACTCCCTGCTGCAGAGGCCTGGAGCCTGCCTCAGGATGGAAGTGGGGCCGCTGGGGCAGGGGATGTGGCCCCTGCCTCCCCAGAGCCCCCTCTCTCCTGGGCTCCGGCCAAGGCAGAGAGTGAGCTGGAGGAGCTGGAGCTGGCGGGGGCTCCGGGGCCGGAGGGGGAGCTGGCCGACATCCTGCAGGGCCCCAGTCTGCGGTCCACCAATGATGAGGATGAAGACGAAATGGTCCTCTGAGCGCCTCCCAGACCGCTGCATAAAGCCTGTCCAGAGACCCAGGCTAGAGGGTGGACCTGTGTGGAAGAGGGTATTTCCTGAAGCCGGAGAGATCGCACCAATATCCGGCCTCTGCTAGGAATTTTAAAATGTCATCCTGATCGTGTTGGAGAAGGAGCCAGAATCTGGGCAGGAGTAGCCTTGGTCAATCATTTGGGCATGTCCCCCCATCCCCAGACAGGCGGTGGTTGTAACCCCTGCGAAGGGCCCCTGGTAGTCCACGGGCTTCTTGAGTTTGCCTGTGTGCGGGTGGGGAATGCCTGCCTCTGCCTGGTCCCCCTCACTCCCCCACACTCCCCAGTGTTCTTGTCCCAGTGTCTTCCTGGCCTTGCCCATCCCCCGTCAGTTTCCCCGGGGGCGGGCGGGGTTAAGGCAGGCCCAGGATGACTGTGGTCCTGACAGTGCCATGTGGGAGGAGGAGATGGGATCACCTCATGGCCTCATGGACTGATGGCACCAGAATGTACCTGCAAACTGTCCACAGCCCCTTCTCTCAGAGCCCCCCACCCTGTCCTCCACTTGCCGACAGCCATTCCCTGAAATTTGCCTCCAGACTCCATCCTGGCTCCCGCTATCTGTCCCCCGGCAGAGCCATTACTAGGGCGGGGAAAGGCCAATCCCACTTCCCCCTCCTTTGTCCTCCATTTAAGCAGTGAGGCATGGATAAAGAGCCTGTGGGGGAACAGCCTGGAAGAGGAAAGGTCGCAGGAAGGCTCTGTGTGAAAGGGGCAGTACCTAACAGTCCTGCGGCCAATGGATTTACTTAACTCCCTCTGGCAGAAATTCCTCCCATCTCACATCACAGCTTCCAGTTTC